>NC_074704.1:19677494-19694115 GCF_029448725.1 Salvelinus fontinalis | reverse complement strand
TGCCAACTAATGTACAGGAAATAAAAAAGTAATTTATTTTAAGCACAACTACAGTAAATAAAACTTCCTTATACCTTTTTCCTGTACAGTATACTGTAGTGAAGTTGTATAGGACCTTGGTGGTGTGCAGTATACTGTAGTGAAGTCGTATGTAGAATAGGACCTTGGTGGTGTGCAGTATACTGTAGTGAAGTTGTATAAGATCTTGGTGGTGTGTAGTATACTGTAGTGAAGTTGTATAGGACCTTGGTGGTGTGCAGTATACTGTAGTGAAGTTGTATAGGACCTTGGTGGTGTGCAGTATACTGTAGTGAAGTTGTATAGGACCTTGGTGGTGTGCAGTATACTGTAGTGAAGTTGTATAGGACCTTGGTGGTGTGCAGTATACTGTAGTGAAGTTGTATAGGACCTTGGTGGTGTGCAGTATACTGTAGTGAAGTTGTATAGGACCTTGGTGGTGTGCAGTATACTGTAGTGAAGTTGTATAGGATCTTGGTGGTGTGCAGTATGCTGTAGTGAAGTTGTATAGGATCTTGGTGGTGTGCAGTATACTGTAGTGAAGTTGTATAGGATCTTGGTGGTGTGCAGTATACTGTAGTGAAGTTGTATAGGATCTTGGTGGTGTGCAGTATGCTGTAGTGAAGTTGTATAGGATCTTGGTGGTGTGCAGTATACTGTAGTGAAGTTGTATAGGACCTTGGTGGTGTGCAGTATACTGTAGTGAAGTCGTATAGGACCTTGGTGGTGTGCAGTATACTGTAGCGAAGTTGTATGGGATCTTGGTGGTGTGCAGTATGCTGTAGTGAAGTTGTATGTAGAATAGGACCTTGGTGGTGTGCAGTATACTGTAGTGAAGTCGTATAGGATCTTGGTGGTGTGCAGTATGCTGTAGTGAAGTTGTATAGGATCTTGGTGGTGTGCAGTATACTGTAGTGAAGTTGTATAGGATCTTGCTGGTGTGCAGTATACTATAGTGAAGTTGTATAGGATCTTGGTGGTGTGCAGTATACTATAGTGAAGTTGTATAGGATCTTGGTGGTGTGCAGTATGCTGTAGTGAAGTTGTATAGGATCTTGGTGGTGTGCAGTATACTGTAGTGAAGTTGTATAGGATCTTGGTGGTGTGCAGTATACTATAGTGAAGTTGTATAGGATCTTGGTGGTGTGCAGTATACTATAGTGAAGTTGTATAGGATCTTGGTGGTGTGCAGTATACTGTAGTGAAGTTGTATAGGATCTTGGTGGTGTGCAGTATACTGTAGTGAAGTTGTATAGGATCTTGGTGGTGTGCAGTATACTATAGTGAAGTTGTATAGGATCTTGGTGGTGTGCAGTATACTATAGTGAAGTTGTATAGGATCTTGGTGGTGTGCAGTATACTGTAGTGAAGTTGTATAGGATCTTGGTGGTGTGCAGTATACTGTAGTGAAGTTGTATAGGATCTTGGTGGTGTCCAGTATACTGTAGCGAAGTTGTATAGGATCTTGGTGGTGTGCAGTATACTGTAGTGAAGTCGTATAGGATCTTGGTGGTGTGCAGTATACTGTAGCGAAGTTGTATAGGACCTTGGTGGTGTGCAGTATACTGTAGTGAAGTTGTATAGGACCTTGGTGGTGTGCAGTATACTGTAGTGAAGTTGTATAGGACCTTGGTGGTGTGCAGTATACTGTAGTGAAGTTGTATAGGACCTTGGTGGTGTGCAGTATACTGTAGTGAAGTTGTATAGGACCTTGGTGGTGTGCAGTATACTGTAGTGAAGTTGTATAGGACCTTGGTGGTGTGCAGTATACTGTAGTGAAGTTGTATAGGATCTTGGTGGTGTGCAGTATGCTGTAGTGAAGTTGTATAGGATCTTGGTGGTGTGCAGTATACTGTAGTGAAGTTGTATAGGATCTTGGTGGTGTGCAGTATACTGTAGTGAAGTTGTATAGGATCTTGGTGGTGTGCAGTATGCTGTAGTGAAGTTGTATAGGATCTTGGTGGTGTGCAGTATACTGTAGTGAAGTTGTATAGGACCTTGGTGGTGTGCAGTATACTGTAGTGAAGTCGTATAGGACCTTGGTGGTGTGCAGTATACTGTAGCGAAGTTGTATGGGATCTTGGTGGTGTGCAGTATGCTGTAGTGAAGTTGTATGTAGAATAGGACCTTGGTGGTGTGCAGTATACTGTAGTGAAGTCGTATAGGATCTTGGTGGTGTGCAGTATGCTGTAGTGAAGTTGTATAGGATCTTGGTGGTGTGCAGTATACTGTAGTGAAGTTGTATAGGATCTTGGTGGTGTGCAGTATACTATAGTGAAGTTGTATAGGATCTTGGTGGTGTGCAGTATACTATAGTGAAGTTGTATAGGATCTTGGTGGTGTGCAGTATGCTGTAGTGAAGTTGTATAGGATCTTGGTGGTGTGCAGTCTACTGTAGTGAAGTTGTATAGGATCTTGGTGGTGTGCAGTATACTATAGTGAAGTTGTATAGGATCTTGGTGGTGTGCAGTATACTATAGTGAAGTTGTATAGGATCTTGGTGGTGTGCAGTATACTGTAGTGAAGTTGTATAGGATCTTGGTGGTGTGCAGTATACTGTAGTGAAGTTGTATAGGATCTTGGTGGTGTGCAGTATACTGTAGTGAAGTTGTATAGGACCTTGGTGGTGTGCAGTATACTGTAGCGAAGTTGTATAGGACCTTGGTGGTGTGCAGTATGCTGTAGTGAAGTTGTATAGGACCTTGGTGGTGTGCAGTATACTGTAGTGAAGTTGTATAGGATCTTGGTGGTGTGCAGTATACTGTAGGGAAGTTGTATAGGACCTTGGTGGTGTGCAGTATACTGTAGTGAAGTTGCATAGGATCTTGGTGGTGTGCAGTATACTGTAGTGAAGTTGTATAGGATCTTGGTGGTGTGCAGTATACTGTAGTGAAGTTGTATAGGACCTTGGTGGTGTGCAGTATACTGTAGTGAAGTTGTATAGGATCTTGGTGGTGTACAGTATACTGTAGTGAAGTTGTATAGGATCTTGGTGGTGTACAGTATACTGTAGTGAAGTTGTATAGGACCTTGGTGGTGTACAGTATACTGTAGTGAAGTTGTATAGGATCTTGGTGGTGTACAGTATTGTCACGTTCCTGACCTATTTATGTTAGTTTTTGTGTGTTAGTTGGTCAGGACGTGAGGTTGGGTGGGCATTCTATGTTATCTGTTTCTATGTTGGTTTCGGTTTGCCTGGTATGGCTCTTGATTAGAGGCAGGTGGTTTGCGTTTGCCTCTAATTAAGAGTCATATTTAGGTAGGGCATTCTCACTGTTTGTTTGTGGGTGATTGTCTCCTGTGTCCGTATGTTATGTTCGTACCACATAGGACTGTAGCGTTTGTTTGTTTCGTTTTCGTTTCGATGTCGTCTGTTACCTGTACGTAAGTTTATGTTTAGTTATGTAAGTTTATGTTCAGGTCTCGTCAACGTCGTTTTGTTATTTTGTAGTTTTGCAAGTGTTTTGTATTTGTTTTCGTGTGCCATCGTAATTTATAATAAAGATGGCTTATTTCCCAAAGCCTGCGTTTTGGTCTTCAGATCCCTCTCTCCTCACCTCATCCGAGGATGAGGAGAGCGTCACCCGTTACAGAATCACCCACCAACACGCTAAGACCAAGCGGCAAGGGAAAACGAAACGGAGTAAAGGACAGGAGAGAAACAAGGATTTCTGGACTTGGGAGGAAATATTGGACGGGAGAGGTCCCTGGGCTAAGGCAGAAGAAAATCGCCGTTCTCAGGAAGAGAGGGAGGCAGCTAAAGCCCAGGAGCGGTGGTTTGAGGAGGCAGCAAGGAGACGTGGCTGGAAGCCCGAAAAGCCGTGGGAACAGGTGGAGGCACTGAGGAGAGCAGAGGCTACCGGGGAGAGGAACCGGAGCTATGAGGGAACGCGTCTGGCACGGAAGCCAAAAAAGCCCGTAAGTAATTCCCAAAAATTTCTTGGGGGGGGGCTAGGAGATAGTGGGCCAAGGGCAGGTAGGAGACCTGCGCCCACTTCCCAGGCTTACCGTGGAGAGCGGGAGTACGGGCAGGCGCCGTGTTACGCAGTAGAGCGCACGGTGTCTCCTGTACGAGTGCATAGCCCAGTGCGGGTTATTCCACCTCCCCGCACTGGGAGGGCTAGATTGGGCATTGAGCCAGGTGTCATGAGGCCGGCTCAACGCGTCTGGTCTCCAGTGCGTCTCCTCGGGCCGGCATACATGGCACCTGCCTTACGCATGGTTTCCCCGGTTCGCCTACATAGGCCGGTGCGGGTTATTCCACCTCCCCGCACTGGTCGGGCAACCGGGAGCATTCAACCAGGTAAGGTTGGGCAGGTTCAATGCTCAAGAGTGCCAGTACGCCTCCACGGTCCGGTATTTCCGGCACCACCTCCCCGCCCCAGCCTAGTACCTACAGTGTATACACTACGCACTAGGCTACCAGTGCGTATCCTGAGCCCTGTTCCTCCTCCACGCACTCTCCCTGTAGTGCGTGTATCTAGCCCGGTGCCTCCAGTTCCGGCCCCACGCACTAAGCTACCAGTGCGTCTCCAGAGCCCTGAACCCACTGTATCTTCTCCCCCTACTAATCCTGATGTGCTTGTCCTCAGCCCGGTGTCACCAGTGCCGGTACCACGCATCAGGGATAGAGTAGGCTTTGAGAATACAGTGTGCCCTGTCCCTGCTCCCCGCACTAGTAGGAAGGTGCTTGTCATTAGCACGGTGCCTCCAGTTCCGGCACCACGCACCAGGTCTACAGTGCGCCATATCCGGCCAGAGCCATCTGTCTCCCCAGCGCCATCTGAGCCATCCGTCTCCCCAGCGCCATCTGAGCCATCCGTCTCCCCAGCGCCATCTGAGCCATCCGTCTCCCCAGCGCCATCTGAGCCATCCGTCTCCCCAGCGCCATCTGAGCCATCCGTCTCCCCAGCGCCGTCTGAGCCTACAGAGCCGTCAGCCAGACAGGAGCCGCTAGAGCCGTCAGCCAGACAGGAGCCGCTAGAGCCGTCAGCCAGACAGGATCTGCCAGAGCCGCCAACCAGACAGGATCTGCCAGAGCCGCCAACCAGACAGGATCTGCCAGAGCCGCCAACCAGACAGGATCTGCCAGAGCCGCCAACCAGACAGGATCTGCCAGAGCCGCCAACCAGACAGGATCTGCCAGAGCCGCCAGCGAGCCATGAGCAGCCAGAGCCGCCAGCGAGCCATGAGCAGCCAGAGCCGTCAGAGCGCCATGAGCAGCCAGAGCCGTCAGAGCGCCATGAGCAGCCAGAGCCGTCAGAGCGCCATGAGCGTCGAGAGCCGTCAGCCTGCCATGAGCGTCGAGAGCCGTCAGCCTGCCATGAGCGTCGAGAGCCGTCAGCCTGCCATGAGCGTCGAGAGCCGTCAGCCTGCCATGAGCGTCGAGAGCCGTCAGCCTGCCATGAGCGTCGAGAGCCGTCAGCCAGCCATGAGCATCGAGAGTCGTCAGTCAGCCATGAGCTGCCCTTCAGCCTGAAAAGGCTAGATACCCAGAACTGCCCATCAGTCCAGAGCTGTCTCTCTGTCCGGAGCTGCCTTTCAGTCCGGAGTTGCCCCTCTATCCTGATCTCCCTCTCTATCTTTATCTACCTCTATAGTCTTATCTATCCCTCTGTCTTGGTTTATCTCTCTGTCCCGGTATTGTCATTATTAGATATGTTATTAGGAGGATTTTGTGGGGGAAGTAAGAGGGTGGACATTCTTGAAGGGAGGGGGCTAGGATGGATTATGGTGGGGTGGGAACCGCGCCCCGAGCCTGAGCCACCACCGTGGTTAGATGCCCACCCAGACCCTCCCCTAGACTTTGTGCTGGTGCGTCCGGAGTTCGCACCTTGTGGGGGGGGTACTGTCACGTTCCTGACCTATTTATGTTAGTTTTTGTGTGTTAGTTGGTCAGGACGTGAGGTTGGGTGGGCATTCTATGTTATCTGTTTCTATGTTGGTTTCGGTTTGCCTGGTATGGCTCTTGATTAGAGGCAGGTGGTTTGCGTTTGCCTCTAATTAAGAGTCATATTTAGGTAGGGCATTCTCACTGTTTGTTTGTGGGTGATTGTCTCCTGTGTCCGTATGTTATGTTCGTACCACATAGGACTGTAGCGTTTGTTTGTTTCGTTTTCGTTTCGATGTCGTCTGTTACCTGTACGTAAGTTTATGTTTAGTTATGTAAGTTTATGTTCAGGTCTCGTCAACGTCGTTTTGTTATTTTGTAGTTTTGCAAGTGTTTTGTATTTGTTTTCGTGTGCCATCGTAATTTATAATAAAGATGGCTTATTTCCCAAAGCCTGCGTTTTGGTCTTCAGATCCCTCTCTCCTCACCTCATCCGAGGATGAGGAGAGCGTCACCCGTTACAAGTATACTGTAGTGAAGTTGGAAAGGACCTTGGTGGTGTGCAGTATGCTGTAGTGAAGTTGTATAGGATCTTGGTGGTGTGCAGTATACTATAGTGAAGTTGTATAGGATCTTGGTGGTGTGCAGTATACTGTAGTGAAGTTGTATAGGACCTTGGTGGTGTGCAGTATACTGTAGCGAAGTCGTATAGGACCTTGGTGGTGTGCAGTATGCTGTAGTGAAGTTGTATAGGACCTTGGTGGTGTGCAGTATACTGTAGTGAAGTTGTATAGGATCTTGGTGGTGTGCAGTATACTGTAGTGAAGTTGTATAGGACCTTGGTGGTGTGCAGTATACTGTAGTGAAGTTGCATAGGATCTTGGTGGTGTGCAGTATACTGTAGTGAAGTTGTATAGGACCTTGGTGGTGTGCAGTATACTGTAGTGAAGTTGTATAGGATCTTGGTGGTGTACAGTATACTGTAGTGAAGTTGTATAGGATCTTGGTGGTGTACAGTATACTGTAGTGAAGTTGTATAGGACCTTGGTGGTGTGCAGTATACTGTAGTGAAGTTGTATAGGACCTTGGTGGTGTGCAGTATACTGTAGTGAAGTTGAATAGGACCTTGGTGGTGTGTAGTATACTGTAGTGAAGTCGTATGTAGAATAGGACCTTGATGGTGTACTGTATGTAGAGTAATAGTATGTATCTAGAATAGACTGTATAGTGAGCCGGGAGCCAGTCTAATATCTCCCTGTGCCGGGCTGAGCCAGGCAGGCCGGCCGAGGAGACGATGATGGATCTCAGTGTGCCATGGCTCTATAATAGCGGGGCAGGGGAGCATCGGGGTGAAGGACACTGCTCGCCCCCCTCGCCCCTACCCCCCTAATCAGATGCAGATCATGCTAAAAGCAGCAAAGCAGAGGGGCAAATCCCTCTTTCTAAAAGCACCCAGACCCCTCTATCCTTCTCCTGCCTCCCCCTCCCTCCCTCCCTCCATCCCTCTATTTCCCCTTCTCCTGCCTCCCCCTCCCTCCATCCCTCTATTTCCCCTTCTCCTGCCTCCCCCTCCCTCCATCCCTCTATTTCCCCTTCTCCTGCCTCCCCCTCCCTCCATCCCTCTATTTCCCCTTCTCCTGCCTCCCCCTCCCTCCATCCCTCTATTTCCCCTTCTCCAACGTCCATCGCTCTCTCTTTCTTCTGATTGTCTTAGCGAGCCACCCGAGAGGTTTAGTGAACCAAGGAGATGGATGCTGCTAGCCTTTACCACCAAAGATCATACAGGATAAGTGCAGAAGCCTCTCAAGGCTTGTTGATAAAGTATTGATTTCTCTACAGCGAGAGAAAAAGAGAGAGAGTTTACCAAACCTTCTAGGCAGTGACCTCTTGAGACCTGGGGGTGTGTGTGAGAGAGAGAGAAAGAGAGAAAGAGTGTGTGGAAGACACAAGGGGTAAAATTAAAAAGAAGGGGGATGAGCAGACTGAGGAAAGGGGGAAGGTAGAACAGGAATTGATTGCTGGCAAATTCACCCGTTAATTGAGAGGACCGATCAATGATGGCGGAGGGGAGAATTTGGGGTAAGTGAACAAGGAGGGGACAATGGCTTCAGGCTGAGACTCACAGCATTGGCTGAGGACGAGTTACACAGACACAATCCAAATCAAATCAAAGTTTATTTGTCGCGTACACAGCAGATCTTAAAGCAGGAGCAGCGAAATGCTTGTGTTTCTAGCTCCAGCAATGCAGTAAATGTCTAACAGTACAATACTAAAAACACAAATAATATCTCCCTAAACCAGCACCCAACTAACACTCTCTCACACACACCATTCCCTTTGATGACCTTGGTCTTTGTACGTCAAGCTTTAGAAGAGGCGCGAGAGGACAACCCTGTCTTACCCCTCGACCTAGACCCTTTCTTCCTGTCGGAGAACAATGCATGTGTAGCAGCGTCTAGGTCTAGTTCCAGGGTGACTGACACCAGACAATGTCATTTCCCCCAGGGGTCAGGGGGGCAAGAGAGGGGGCTAGAGGGGCCCGGCCAGCCCAGACAGACACATAGCACCCAGCTTTCAGCTTTCAAGTCCAGTCTGAAAAGTTTAAGCCCTCCATTCATGGTTCTGCACTTTTCATCTTTATCCCACCTTCTCTTCTCGTTTTCCCCCCATGTCACGGTGAAGACCCTGGCCTTGGCCTGAAGCATCTGTGGCTAATGGAGAGGTAGAGAGGTTAGAGGGTTCATAGTTGAGGGTTGGAAGTGTTGGGTGAAGGGTGGAGGGAGGAGCACCTTAAAAGAGAGCGAAGAGGGTTCATTTGAAAGGGTTCATTTTTTCATTTTGGAGGGTTCACTTTTGCCCATGTCTGATCGATAGGGCCCCACCTTTCGCTCAAGAGTGTCAAAAAGGCTCCTCAAATCTTTAAATAACCAAAGATGTGATGTTTGGTGCTTTCAGAGTAACATGTCAAAAGCATGGGTAAATCCCGATTCCAGAGCCCCTTTTCTCTTAGAA
Source organism: Salvelinus fontinalis (assembly GCF_029448725.1). Taxonomy (NCBI): domain Eukaryota; kingdom Metazoa; phylum Chordata; class Actinopteri; order Salmoniformes; family Salmonidae; genus Salvelinus; species Salvelinus fontinalis. The sequence goes on along the minus strand of NC_074704.1, from coordinate 19,685,255 downwards.
AACATACTTATATCTAACAGTAGCAGCCTAGCTGTGCATGATCTTGTACGCCAATGTTTTAACATTTTCCAGGCTTTGACGACAGTTAAAGAAGGGAGGGAGGGGTGGAGAGACTCGGAGGAAGGGAGGGATGGAGGGGTGGAGAGACGCAGAGGAAGGGATGGGAGGGAGGGAAGCAGAACAGCTCGTTCTATTCTCTCCTACCTTGTTGTCAGGAAATCTAATTTGTACCCTGGTGGACAGAGCCACCTGGTAACGTATGCAGCATGCAAATAGGGCCTCGCTCTCCACTCTCTCTCTCTCTCTCTCTCTCTCACCCTCTCTCTGTCTCTGTCTCTCTCTCTCACCCTCTCTCTCTGTCTCTGTTTCTCTCTCTGTCTCTGTTTCTCTCTCTGTCTCTGTTTCTCTCTCTCTCTCTCTCTCTCTCTCTCTCTCTCTCTCTCTGTCTCTGTCTCTGTCTCTCTCTCTCTCTCTCTCTGTCTCTGTCTCTCTCTCTCTCGCCGTCTCGGTCTCTCTCTCTCTCTCTGTCTCTGTCTCTCTCTCTCTCGCTGTCTCTGTCTCTGTCTCTCTCTCTCTCTCTCTCTCTGTCTCTGTCTCTATCTCTCTCGCCGTCTCGGTCTCTCTCTCTGTCTCTGTCTCTCTCTCTCTCGCTGTCTCTGTCTCTCTCGCTGTCTCTGTCTCTGTCTCTCTCTCTCTCTCTCTCTCTCTCTCTCTCTCTCTCTCTCTCTCTCTCTCTCTCTGTCTCTGTCTCTCTCTCTCTCGCCGACTATATCTCTCTCGCTCTCTCTCGCTGTCTCTGTCTCTCTCTCTCTCTCGCTCTGTCTCTCTCTCTCTCGCTGTCTCTGTCTCTCTTTCTCTCTCTCTCTCGCTGTCTCTGTCTCTCTCGCTGTCTCTGTATCTCTCTCTGTCTCTGTCTCTCTCTCTCTCGCTGTCTCTGTCTCTCTCTCTCTCGCTGTCTCATATATTCCGGAGCAGGGAAAAGATTGCCCCTGGAGATTGAATGACATCATTCCTTTGCACCTCCGGACATTCCCAATTCTTGGACCGCCGGGATATTACTCCCACCATTGACATAGAGGGATGGTGTTGGTTCTACGCAGACACAACTTTGGGCTTCTATCTCTCACTGCAAGGCAGAAACAATGGGTCTGGCTCATCATCAGATTGCCATGTCAGGTAAAATTAAAAGGAAAACCCATGTGCTGTAGTTGAGAATAGATGACAAAGAAGAAGATCTGGGCTTGTTATATTGTACCGTGGACTATACTTCCATGGTAAATGTGTGTGTGTGTATGTGTGTGTGTGTGTGTGTGTGTGTGTGTGTGTGTGTGTGTGTGTGTGTGTGTGTGTGTGTGTGTGTGTGTGTGTGTGTGTGTGTGTGTGTGTGTGTGTGTGTGTGTGTGTGTGTGTTCGGCGGTGGACATTCTCTAGATTATCTTTTTATTCGTGTTTTTGCTTTTCGTTGACTCAGGCTTGTAGAGATACATGGAAAACAATGATAGATAGACTAAGAAGGGAGCGGGAAAACAAATGCAAGAGGAGGAAGCCAGAAAGCCACGGTACAGCACCCTTCATTTGGAGCCATGCATATCGCATATCTCAAACGGAATGCATCAATATGTCATCAAAGACTATCTGTCCATCAACGCGGTGGCTCCATCTAGGTGACCCTCTCATATCTCTCATGTTCATCCCTCCACTCTCAGTGTAAGGACAGCAGGGGCCCCTACTTCAAGGCCAAAGAAGGCTAGCGATAGCTAGTCCTGTCCTCTCCTGTTTCAAGACCCTCATATCCACATCTGGTTAATGCATACATCCTCTATGAGGTCATGAGACGGGAATGTGACATGAATGAGGCGTTGGGGGTAGATCTGGACTGGGGGTTAGCGCTAGCGGCTAATCGCTAACATCTCAACAGCTAACGGCTACATTAGAGAGAGGGGAATAGTCTTTTAGCGCTAACAGCTAATAGCTAGCATATAAAGAGCACATTCTAGCTAGCAAATTTCCCCTCCTTCGTTAGTACATTATGTCATCCCTCCCTGGAGAAACGTAAGGTGCTCTGAGCTAAAGACACAGTGTGTTTCACCCCTCAAGCCAGGCCAGCCTACAGCCTCTCCAGGTTTAGTTATCATTGAGACATTATGGGGTCTAGCTGCTCGGGGTGGGGGGGGGGGGGGGGGGGGGGGGGGGGGGGGGATCCCTGTGGAAGGTATCAGTGTCCATGTGATACACTCCGGTCCAGAGAGAGAACAGCCAAGATCAACACAGAGGGTTTAGTGCTTAGGACCCAGAGAGGAAATGACAATCTACAGCCAATAGATCTGAGACATTTCCAGGTATTTAGAGCAATTCATCTGTTGAATTCCTTAATGACAATACTATGGCATTTTGACGGAGATGTGTCTGTGTGCCGCTGCGCTCTGCTCGGTTCTCCTCCTCTCTCTCCCTCTCTAGGCTGATAGCGGTTAGAGCTCTGCTCGGTTCTCCTCCTCTCTCTCTCTCTCTAGGCTGATAGCGGTTAGAGCTCTGCTCGGTTCTCCTCCTCTCTCTCTCTCTCTAGGCTGATAGCGGTTAGAGCTCTGCTCGGTTCTCCTCCTCTCTCTCTCTCTCTAGGCTGATAGCGGTTAGAGCTCTGCTCGGTTCTCCTCCTCTCTCTCCCTCTCTAGGCTGATAGCGGTTAGAGCTCTGCTCGGTTCTCCTCCTCTCTCTCCCTCTCTAGGCTGATAGCGGTTAGAGCTCTGCTCGGTTCTCCTCCTCTCTCTCCCTCTCTAGGCTGATAGCGGTTAGAGCTCTGCTCGGTTCTCCTCCTCTCTCTCCCTTTCTAGGCTGATAGCGGTTAGAGCTCTGCTCGGTTCTCCTCCTCTCTCTCTCTCTCTAGGCTGATAGCGGTTAGAGCTCTGCTCGGTTCTCCTCCTCTCTCTCCCTCTCTAGGCTGATAGCGGTTAGAGCTCTGCTCAGTTCTCCTCCTCTCTCTCCCTCTCTAGGCTGATAGCGGTTAGAGCTCTGCTCGGTTCTCCTCCTCTCTCTCCCTCTCTAGGCTGATAGCGGTTAGAGCGTTGTGACAGTAACATTTACATTTTAGTCATTTAGCAGACGCTCTTATCCAGAGCAACTTACAGTAGAGTGCATACATTTTTTATTACATTCTACATACTGAGACAAGGATATCCCTACCGGCCAAACCCTCCCTAACCCGGACGACGCTATGCCAATTGTGCGTCGCCCCACGGACCTCCCGGTTGCGGCCGGCTGCGACAGAGCCTGGGTTCGAACCCAGCCCAGCCTGGGCGCGAACCCAGAGACTCTGGTGGCGCAGCTAGCACTGCGATGCAGTGCCCTAGACCACTGCGCCACCCGGGAGTGGTGCAGTAACCGAACAGTTGCTTGTTAGAATCCCTCCGCAGGCTAAGTGGGAAAAAACTGCCGTTCTGCCCTTGAGCAAGGCACTTATCCTCCACAACAACTGTTTCAGATGGGTTTGGGTTAAATGCATTCACTTGTGCAAGTGACTAGGTATCCCCTTCCCTCTCTCTCTCTTCTACAGAGGTTGTGTGTCTGTCTCACGGCCCACACACACACAAACACACACACACTAATGTGAAGATGTACTCAAGTGACTGTTCTGTACTGTGACACACTGCCACATACTGGTCTCTAGGGGTGCTGCGATTCTCAGAATAAAGAACTAATCATTGTCAGTCCACCTCTCAATGTCTCTCTCTCCTTTTATGAAGGAAAGAAAACCATAGCATTCATGATACATTTCAGGAATTCAAAACACCTTACAACAACATAGACCATCTAACACATCTGCTCTTAGGGGGTAGAAATAGTACAGATAGAAGCTAAACATTGTTTTCTGGTCTATCAGCACTGCCTCACATCCCCCTTCTATAGGAGAGGATCTGCAGTTTTTCCAAGGTTGACATTTTCTGCCTGAGAAAGACTTCCTCCTCTGTATGTCTCGTTTCTAGAGTGATAACTTCATAGCCTCGCTGAGGCCATATGCACCCTGCCCTGAAAATACAATATCGCAACACAACACAGCAGAGAGAGAGAGAGAGAGAGAGAGAGAGAGAGAGAGAGAGAGAGAGAGAATGTTTCCTCCTGCCTCGATGTGACACAGGGACAGATGGTGACCACACTGCACGGCCGCCCGGGATGGGGACGACAGCAGCACATACGATAGCTGTGAACCAGAGAGAGATGGCTGATGGCTCACACACCCAGACCACCTCTGTCGACACCTCTCAGGCCCAGAGCTGAAACTTGATACTGATACTCCTCTATAGTTGCTCTATGATAGTGATAGTACCACAGGAGGCTGCTGAGGGGAGGACGGCTCATAATAATGTCTGGAACGGCGTGAATGGAACGGCATCAAACACATGGAAGGAAAAGTGATTCCTAGTCAGTTGGGCAACTGAGTGCATTTAACCGAAATGTGACTTCCACATTTAACCCAATCCCTCTGAATCAGAGAGTTGCAGGGGCTGCCGGTGTTGTTGGGCGGTTAGCTGCTTTGCTCAAGGGCTGAACGGCAGATTTTTCCACCTTGCCGGCTCAGGGATTCAAACCAGCGACCTCTCGGTTAATGGCCCAGCACTGTTAACCGCTAGGCTACCTGCCATGTGAAACCACATGTTTGATGTATTTGATACAATTCCACCAATTCCGCTCCAGCCTTTACCGCAAGCCCGTCCTCCCCAAAGAAGGTGCCACCAGCCTCCTGTGGATAGTGCTCTGCTTTTGGGATCTGAGACTGAGAGTTCTGTAGCTGTGCATGAAGTTGTGGGGAGAAGTAGGCTGTGTTACAATATAGCTTGAAAAGGGATTCTTTGTAGTTGTGTCTGATCAATCGCTTCATGATTTTTTCTCGTTAATTACTTCTTTCATTCAGAACTCTCTCCATCCCCCTCTCTTCCTCTCTCTTTAATTCCCCCTTTTATCTCATCCTATTTTCCCTCCATTTCCCTCCATCATCACCAGGTCTGTCTATCCTCTCTGAATGGGCTGGCTTGTCGTTTAATATGCACAGCCCATTCTTGGTCTCTCCATTACTGTTCTTCTTCTCCTCCGGCTGCCCCTTCTTTTCTCCTGGCCAGACAATGGCCACCGCCACCGCAGCGTGACAGAGGAGCACGCTGGTCATGTTACATTTGCCACCCCACGCTATCTCTCTATCCCGTCCCCTTTTTACGCCCCGCCTCGCCGCCCGTCCCTCTTTCAGTGGGATTCCTAATACTGTTACAGGGGGAGAAAAGGCATAAGGGAACCTGAGTAGTTCCATAACGCTCTGAGGGAGAGAGCCACAGCTATATACATACTATTAGCATAATTATAGCCTGGGAGAGAGCGAGAGAGAGAGAGAGAGAGAGAGAGAGAGAGAGAGAGAGAGAGAGAGAGAGAGAAAGAGAGATTGAGAACGAGACAGGGAGAGGGAGAGAGCAAGAGAGAGAGTGGGGGGGGTGTGAGAGAGAGAGAGGGGAGGAGTGAGAGAGAGACAGGGAGGGAGGGTGATAGAGAGAGAGGGAGGGGGTGAGAGAGGGAGGGGGGTGAGCAAGAGAGGGGGGGTGAGAGAGAGAGAGAGGGGGGTGAGAGAGGGAGAGGGGGGGTGAGAGAGAGAGAGCGGGAGGGGGGTGAGAGAGAGAGAGCGGGAGGGGGGTGATAGAGAGAGAGGGAGGGGGGTGCGAGAGAGAGAGTGGGGGTGAGAGAGGGAGAGAGAGAGAGGGGGGGTGAGAGAGAGAGAGTGGGAGGGGGGGTGAGAGAGAGAGAGTGGGAGGGGGGTGAGAGAGAGAGAGTGGGGGTGAGAGGGAGAGAGAGAGTGGGGGGGTGAGAGAAAGAGAGAGAGAGAGATCCTCTGGGGTGTTTCGTAATGTGACACAGGCTACTGTCTGTCTATCCACTGCTCCTCCCTCATGCTGATATAAAACAGGTTGAATAGCCCTACAAGAACGATCATAGGCCCATCTCATCTAGGAGGGCTCATGTACATTTGGCTCGGCAGCGGTCTGCTCGTGGGTGGCAATTCCTTGTTCCCGGCGCCTCCGTTCCATGACTTTGAACTTGAACTTGAACCTCAGGGTTGACTATAGCTCCCCCTGGGCCCGGGGGTTTGTAAATGCAGGGTATGTAGAGATGCTGGCTGTGGGTGTTGTTTTCTGGATTAGTTGTTGTATTATGTTACTTCCATCCCCCTGCATTGATAACGATCATTTGCAATTCTACAATCAATAGTTTAGTGAAGGTCAGTGCTTACAATGAGATGATTAGTTCCATGAGTGTTTTTTGAAATACAGTACAAATCTTGAATCGTCTAGATGTTAAGCAAATCAGATACTGGAACAACACATTGTGGGGTAACACTTTATTTGGATAGTCCATCTGTAGATGCTCTACAGACTATTTACAGGCTATCAGTAACATTTCAACTAACTATCTACTAACCCTAGCCCTAACCTTAACCCTTATCCTGCCCTAAACCCAACCCTTACCCTAGCCCTAACCTTAACCCTTATCCTAGCCCTAACCTTAACCCTTATCCTAGCCCTAACCTTAACCCTTACCCTAGCCCTAACCTTAACCCTTATCCTAGCCCTAACCTTAACCCTTACCCTAGCCCTAACCTTAACGCTTATCCTAGCCCTAAACTTAACCCTTATCCTAGCCCTAAACCTAGCCTTTACCCTAGCCCTAACCTTAACCCTTATCCTAGCCCTAACCTTAACCCTTACCCTAGCCCTAACATTAACCCTTACCCTGGCCCTAACCTTAACCCTTATCCTATCCCTAACCTTAACGCTTATCCTGGCTCTAAACCCAACCCTTATCCTAGCCCTAACCCTAACCCTAACCTTAACCATTATCCTAGCCCTGAACCCAAAACTTACCCTATCCCTAACCTTAACCCTTAACCTAGCCCTAAACCTAGCCTTTACCCTAGCCCTAAGCAGTTGTTTATCAACAGATAGTTTGTTGATAGTATGACTATCTACAGACCATCTACAGATGGACTATCAGGACTCTCCAAATAAAGTGTGACCCAATGTGGTTGAGAACACCTCCGTGGTCAAATCACAGACTAAACACAGTTGATGCATGTGCAAGGCACACACACATTACACGTTCCCAGGACTCTATATCATGACAAAGCCTTTATGTCATCGCTCATGGCCGTACACTACAATACCTCAGACGACTCACATAAAGTGATGTTCCACCGCGGCCATATCATATTTCCCAGCAGAAATATCATCACAAAGGTACATCCTCACACTGTGTCCTTATTCAGTAACACTGCCAGCAGTGTCAGTCCACCAGGCACCCATTTTAGGAGTGGCTTTAAAGCATGTCACAGTAGTCCATGCATAATAAGCAAGGCGGACTCCATGGCTGGCTGGTGAGCAATTTGCCTCCTAGATTGCCTGGCCCCGAGGCCTTGGAGCTATGTTTATGTATGAGCTCCTGCTTCATATGTATCGGCCCTGAATCGCTTTCCCCCCGCCACACACACACACACACACACACACACACACACACACACACACACACACACACACACACACACACACACACACACACACACACACACACACACACACACACACACACACACACAAACACACACACACACACACACACCCCTGTTTTCCACCACCGAGCTGATGACACACACTGAAACACACAGACACTCTGAAACCCATCACACACACACCCAGATGCAGCATTAAGAGTGATGACCTGCAGAAGAGGGGACAG
>NC_074704.1:19589994-19672494 GCF_029448725.1 Salvelinus fontinalis | reverse complement strand
CGTCATCTCCTGACGTCCTCAGACATGGATGGGCGACGAATATTGACTTGTGTCACGGGTGACCTGGCTGCACACACACACACACACACACACACACACACACACACACACACACACACACACACACACACACACACACACACACACACACACACACACACACACACCACACACACAGCATGGTCCAGCACACATCTTTAAGAGCTACTGATGTGGCGTGTGAATAAAATATTTACACCACTGCTATGAATGACCTCTAGCTGGAAACCCTACTTTATGATCTTCAATTGATTTCTGACAAAGAAATGAACTGGGGCGAGACAAAATGCACACTCTGCTGCCTGCTGTCCAGTTAGACTATGTCCTGCTAGCCTACGCTGACAAGATGCACTCAAAGCTGCTGTCCAGGCTAGGCTGTGTCTCAAATGGCAAGCTATTCCCTAGATAGTGCACTACTTTTGACCAGAGCCCAGGTTAAAAGTAGTTCTCTATCTAGGGGGATGGGGTGCCATTTTGCATTCACTCGGTCCAGCCTTCATTACTGGCTCAAACGGCTTGAATACTGACCCCTGAAAGCTCTTCACTTTCATTGAAACGTGGTCAGCAACCTTAAATCAATTAATTTCCATCAAAACGAATCATGGACGGACTCTTTGTGAGTTCAAACTCTTGTAGGTCGCATACCGACGATGAGAGCTAATTTGATGATATTGGATAAACATGGGTACGTGGCGTAGAGCGAGGGTGGTGCGTATGATAGTATGATCAACTCATCTTTTTAAATAAGATAATAGAGCTTCCTTCCTGTATTAATCTGCATACAGGGTGAAACTAGAGTTTTCTGATGTAGTCTACTCACCATCATGATAATGTCATTCAAGAGGTCATTTCAACGCTGCATGGAAATCCTGCCCCTTTTTCTATTAGCAGTAGTACTATTATGCGAAGAAGGATGCTCTGGCTAGAGTGCAATTTCACTTTAATCTATTTTTAGAGGATGCATTAGATTTAAAACATGAAGATTAAGATCATATACAGTATTGTAGACATGATATTGCTGTTTTCATGTGATCTCAACGTAACTTCTAGCATATTTGTAAATCAATAAATATGATGTTTTGGTACTCCTAAACTTAGTGTTGAGCACCATTCCAATAGGCATCATTTTAATGAGTAATTATGTAGATTTATGCATAACATTAGCATGATGAATTGGGTGGTAAATGAAGTGGCTACCCTCAAATTATTAAGCTGATGAATAATTACGAGGAACGTTTTGCTCTTGATGAGACTTGTATCCCTGATAAACAAACGCTCTAATTACAGGAAAACATCTGGGGGTTTTAGTAACCTTCGTTAATCTAATGGAATCGTACGATTTATCTCTCTCCTGAGTGTTTTCCGGCATTATAGACCATGAACCCAATGACAGTGCATACACGGTTGAGACAACACACCTTTTTGCTTCATCTCATTTCTATAGGGATATGTCTTAAACAAATGCTTTCAGTCTGTATCTTATCTAGCTAATCCTTCACTTCCAGAGTGTTAATTACAATTTAATAAATCCAGATTACAAGTGAATTGACATGTAATAAATATATGAATAAAGTAGCTGTCACATTCCATAACACTGTACAGTCTATGAAATATTGCACCACATCCCTGTGTAACCAATCAACATCCTGAGATCGTTCAGCCATACAGCGCTCCATACTCCTTTCAGAGACAATAACACATGTCATATATGTTCCCCCTTTTATCCTTCTGCTCATCCACTATGGGATTCTCATGCATACTTAGATCCAGCTCTATCAATCCATCTTCCCTAGTGCTGTGTGTGTGTGTGTGTGTGTGTGTGTGTGTGTGTGTGTGTGTGTGTGTGTGTGTGTGTGTGTGTGTGTGTGTGTGTGTGTGTGTGTGTGTGTGTGTGTGTGTGTGTGTGTGTGTGTGTGTGTGTGTGTGTGTGTGTGTGTGGGTGTGTGTGTGTGTGTGTGGGTGTGTGTGGGTGTGTGTGGGGGTGTGTGGGGGTGTGTGGGGGTGTGTGGGGGTGTGTGTGGGTGTGTGTGGGTGTGTGTGTGTGGGTGTGTGGGTGTGTGGGTGTGTGTGTGTGTGAGAGAGAGAGACTCGGGACTAGTGGTCTGTGGTTAACCTCTGAGACTGAGGAGACAGACAGCAGGCTGATGAAAACCTCCAGAGCAGACAGACAGACCAGAGAGAGGGATGACTGTGGATTAAACTGAGAGATAGTGAGTGTGACTGATGGGACGGGAGGACCAGGTGTGTGTGAGGGGTGGGGATGGGTGCAGAAGGGGTGGTGGAGGTGATGTGTCTGTCTGTGTGTTTGCTTTGACAGAGCATTTGTTTGTGTGTGTGCGTGCGTGTGTGCGTGCGTGCGTGTGTAAAGATACGTGTGTGCGTACAGGCATGTGAGTGTGTATGTGCACATGGATGTGTGTGTGTCCTGCTCTGTGTCTGACCTGGTGGCTGAGAGGGGGGAAACTCCGGCTGATTAATGTGCCTGTCGGCTCTCCCACGGTGGCACGCCTCCAAACAAAATTTGTCCACCAAGCGCTCCCAGGGTCAGGTGCAGGCAATGGAGACATTATGGAGGGCCTGAACACCAATAGATAGGTTAGAGAGGGTCTGAGCACTGCAAGATAGGTTAGAGAGGGCCTGAGCACCACTATATAGGTTAGAGAGGGTCTGAGCACCACTAGATAGGTTAGAGAGGGTCTGAGCACCACTAGATAGGTTAGAGAGGGTCTGAGCACCACTAGATAGGTTAGAGAGGGTCTGAGCACTGCTAGATAGGTTAGAGAGGGCCTGAGCACCACTATATAGGTTAGAGAGGGTCTGAGCACCACTAGATAGGTTAGAGAGGGCCTGAGCACCACTAGATAGGTTAGAGAGGGTCTGAGCACTGCTAGATAGGTTAGAGAGGGTCAGAGCACCACTAGATAGGCTAGAGAGGGTCTGAGCACTGCTAGATAGGTTATAGAGGGTCTGAGCACCACTATATAGGTTAGAGAGGGCCTGAGCACCACTAGCTAGGTTAGAGAGGGTCTGAGCACCACTACATAGGTTAGAGAGGGTCTGAGCACCACTAGATAGGTAAGAGAGGGTCTGAGCACCACTACATAGGTTAGAGAGGGCCTGAGCACCACTAGCTAGGTTAGAGAGGGTCTGAGCACCACTAGATAGGTTAGAGAGGGTCTGAGCACCACTATATAGGTTAGAGAGGGTCTGAGCACCACTACATAGGTTAGAGAGGGTCTGAGCACCACTAGATAGGTTAGAGAGGGTCTGAGCACCACTACATAGGTTAGAGAGGGCCTGAGCACCACTAGCTAGGTTAGAGAGGGTCTGAGCACCACTAGATAGGTTAGAGAGGGTCTGAGCACCACTACATAGGTTAGAGAGGGTCTGAGCACCACTAGATAGGTTAGAGAGGGTCTGAGCACTGCTAGATAGGTTAGAGAGGGCCTGAGCACCACTATATAGGTTAGAGAGGGCCTGAGCACCACTAGCTAGGTTAGAGAGGGTCTGAGCACTGCTAGATAGGTTAGAGAGGGTCTGAGCACCACTATATAGGTTAGAGAGGGTCTGAGCACCACTAGATATGTTAGAGAGGGTCTGAGCACCACTAGATAGGTTAGAGAGGGCCTGGGCACTGCTAGATAGGTTGGAGAGGGTCTGAGCACCACTAGATAGGTTAGAGAGGGTCTGAGCACCACTAGATAGGTTAGAGAGGGCCTGAGCACCACTAGAAAGGTTAGAGAGGGTCTGAGCACTGCTAGATAGGTTAGAGAGGGTCAGAGCACCACTAGATAGGTTAGAGAGGGTCTGAGCACTGCTAGATAGGTTATAGAGGGTCTGAGCACCACTATATAGGTTAGAGAGGGCCTGAGCACCACTAGCTAGGTTAGAGAGGGTCTGAGCACCACTACATAGGTTAGAGAGGGTCTGAGCACCACTAGATAGGTAAGAGAGGGTCTGAGCACCACTACATAGGTTAGAGAGGGCCTGAGCACCACTAGCTAGGTTAGAGAGGGTCTGAGCACCACTAGATAGGTTAGAGAGGGTCTGAGCACCACTATATAGGTTAGAGAGGGTCTGAGCACCACTACATAGGTTAGAGAGGGTCTGAGCACCACTAGATAGGTTAGAGAGGGTCTGAGCACCACTACATAGGTTAGAGAAGGCCTGAGCACCACTAGCTAGGTTAGAGAGGGTCTGAGCACCACTAGATAGGTTAGAGAGGGTCTGAGCACCACTACATAGGTTAGAGAGGGTCTGAGCACCACTAGATAGGTTAGAGAGGGTCTGAGCACTGCTAGATAGGTTAGAGAGGGCCTGAGCACCACTATATAGGTTAGAGAGGGCCTGAGCACCACTAGCTAGGTTAGAGAGGGTCTGAGCACTGCTAGATAGGTTAGAGAGGGTCTGAGCACCACTATATAGGTTAGAGAGGGTCTGAGCACCACTAGATATGTTAGAGAGGGTCTGAGCACCACTAGATAGGTTAGAGAGGGCCTGGGCACTGCTAGATAGGTTAGAGAGGGTCTGAGCACCACTAGATAGGTTAGAGAGGGTCTGAGCACCACTAGATAGGTTAGAGAGGACCTGAGCACCACTAGCTAGGTTAGAGAGGGTCTGAGCACTGCTAGATAGTTTAGAGAGGGCCTGAGCACCGGTAGATAGGTTAGAGAGGGTCTGAGCAATGCTCAATAGGTTAGAGAGGGTCTGAGCACCACTAGATAGGTAAGAGAGGGTCTGAGCACCACTACATAGGTTAGAGAGGGCCTGAGCACCACTAACTAGGTTAGAGAGGGTCTGAGCACCACTAGATAGGTTAGAGAGGGTCTGAGCACCACTATATAGGTTAGAGAGGGTCTGAGCACCACTACATAGGTTAGAGAGGGTCTGAGCACCACTAGATAGGTTAGAGAGGGTCTGAGCACCACTACATAGGTTAGAGAGGGCCTGAGCACCACTAGCTAGGTTAGAGAGGGTCTGAGCACCACTAGATAGGTTAGAGAGGGTCTGAGCACCACTACATAGGTTAGAGAGGGTCTGAGCACCACTAGATAGGTTAGAGAGGGTCTGAGCACTGCTAGATAGGTTAGAGAGGGCCTGAGCACCACTATATAGGTTTTAGAGGGCCTGAGCACAACTAGCTAGGTTAGAGAGGGTCTGAGCAGCAGGCTCTAGTGGTGCTCAGACCCTCTCTAACCTATATAGTGGTGCTCAGGCCCTCTCTAACCTATCTTGCAGTGCTCAGACCCTCTCTAACCTATCTATTGGTGTTCAGGCCCTCCATAATGTCTCCATTGCCTGCACCTGACCCTGGGAGCGCTTGGTGGACAAATTTTGTTTTGGAGGCGTGGCGAAAACTGGAAGACTGGCCAATAGTTTCTACCCCCAGACCTTCAGGCTACTGAATAGCCACCACTAGTCAGCTACATACTACCCCCTCCCTCCTGCTGCTCCCCTATGCCCCCCCCCCACCCACCCCATCATCCTCCACCCCTCAACAGTCTTTACTCAGCCTGCTGCTCCCCCTATATTCATCCTCCACCCCCTCAACAGTCTTTAGTCAGCCTGCTGCTCCCCCTATGTTCATCCTCCACCCCTCAACAGTCTTTAGTCAGTCTCTGCTCCCCCTATGTTCATCCTCCACCCCTCAACAGTCTTTAGTCAGTCTGCTGCTCCCCCTATGTTCATCCTCCACCCCTCAACAGTCTTTAGTCAGTCTGCTGCTCCCCCTATGTTCATCCTCCACCACTCAACAGTCTTTAGTCAGCCTGCTGCTCCCCCTATGTTCATCCTCCACCCCCTCAACAGTCTTTAGTCAGCCTGCTGCTCCCCCTATGTTCATCCTCTACCCCTCAACAGTCTTTAGTCAGCCTGCTTCTCCCCCTATGTTCATCCTCCACCCCTCAACAGTCTTTAGTCAGTCTGCTGCTCCCCCTATGTTCATCCTCCACCCCTCAACAGTCTTTAGTCAGCCTGCTGCTCCCCCTATGTTCATCCTCCACCCCCTCAACAGTCTTTAGTCAGTCTGCTGCTCCCCCTATGTTCATCCTCCACCCCTCAACAGTCTTTAGTCAGCCTGCTGCTCCCCCTATGTTCATCCTCTACCCCCTAAACAGTCTTTAATCAGCCTGCTGCTCCCCCTATGTTCACCCCCTGAACAATCTTTAATCAGCCTGCTACTCCCCCTATGTTAACCCCCTGAACAGACTTTAGTCAGCCTGCTGCTCCCCCTATGTTCATCCTCCACCCCTCAACAGTCTTTCGTCAGCCTGCTGCTCCCCCTATGTTCATCCTCCACCCCTCAACAGTCTTTAGTCAGCCTACTACTCCCGCTATGTTCATCCTCCACCCCTCAACAGTCTTTAGTCAGTCTGCTGCTCCCCCTATGTTCATCCTCCACCCCTCAACAGTCTTTAGTCTGCCTGCTGCTCCCCCTATGTTCATCCTCTACCCCTCAACAGTCTTTAGTCAGCCTGCTGCTCCCCCTATGTTCATCCTCCACCCCCCAACAGTCTTTAGTCAGCCTGCTGCTCCCCCAATGTTCATCCTCCACCCCTCAACAGTCTTTAGTCAGCCTGCTGCTCCCCCTATGTTCATCCTCCACCCCTCAACAGTCTTTAGTCAGCCTGCTGCTCCCCCTATGTTCATCCTCTACCCCTCAACAGTCTTTAGTCAGCCTGCTGCTCCCCCTATGTTCATCCTCTACCCCTCAACAGTCTTTAGTCAGTCTGCTGCTCCCCCTATGTTCATCCTCCACCCCTCAACAGTCTTTATTCAGTCTGCTGCTCCCCCTATGTTCATCCTCTACCCCCTCAACAGTCTTTATTCAGTCTGCTGCTCCCCCTATGTTCATCCTCTACCCCCTCAACAGTCTTTAGTCAGCCTGCTGCTCCCCCTATGTTCATCCTCCACCCCTCAACAGTCTTTAGTCAGCCTGCTGCTCCCCCTATGTTCATCCTCTACCCCTCAACAGTCTTTATTCAGTCTGCTGCTCCCCCTATGTTCATCCTCTACCCCCTCAACAGTCTTTATTCAGCCTGCTGCTCCCCCTATGTTCATCCTCCACCCCTCAACAGTCTTTAGTCAGCCTGCTGCTCCCCCTATGTTCATCCTCTACCCCCTCAACAGTCTTTATTCAGTCTGCTGCTCCCCCTATGTTCATCCTCCACCCCTCAACAGTCTTTAGTCAGCCTGCTGCTCCCCCTATGTTCATCCTCTACCCCTCAACAGTCTTTATTCAGTCTGCTGCTCCCCCTATGTTCATCCTCTACCCCCTCAACAGTCTTTATTCAGTCTGCTGCTCCCCCTATGTTCATCCTCTACCCCCTCAACAGTCTTTATTCAGTCTGCTGCTCCCCCTATGTTCATCCTCCACCCCTCAACAGTCTTTAGTCAGCCTGCTGCTCCCCTATGTTCATCCTCTACCCCTCAACAGTCTTTATTCAGTCTGCTGCTCCCCCTATGTTCATCCTCTACCCCTCAACAGTCTTTAGTCAGTCTGCTGCTCCCCCTATGTTCATCCTCCACCACTCAACAGTCTTTAGTCAGCCTGCTGCTCCCCCTATGTTCATCCTCTACCCCCTCAACAGTCTTTATTCAGTCTGCTGCTCCCCCTATGTTCATCCTCCACCCCTCAACAGTCTTTAGTCAGCCTGCTGCTCCCCCTATGTTCATCCTCTACCCCTCAACAGTCTTTATTCAGTCTGCTGCTCCCCCTATGTTCATCCTCTACCCCTCAACAGTCTTTATTCAGTCTGCTGCTCCCCCTATGTTCATCCTCTACCCCCTCAACAGTCTTTATTCAGTCTGCTGCTCCCCCTATGTTCATCCTCCACCCCTCAACAGTCTTTAGTCAGCCTGCTGCTCCCCCTATGTTCATCCTCTACCCCTCAACAGTCTTTATTCAGTCTGCTGCTCCCCCTATGTTCATCCTCTACCCCTCAACAGTCTTTAGTCAGTCTGCTGCTCCCCCTATGTTCATCCTCTACCACCTCAACAGTCTTTATTCAGTCTGCTGCTCCCCCTATGTTCATCCTCCACCCCTCAACAGTCTTTATTCTGCCTCAATGGACATGTATTTATTCATCACTGCTACAGTTGTTGTTATGTTTATAGTGGTATGTTTATTTCTATTGCTGTTGTTTTTTCTTACCATTTCCAAGGTGTTATTTCACTTAGTCATGTTGGAGCTGGGAGCCTAAGGTTTTCACTGTACCCTGCAATCACACCTGCAACCCTGTACATGTGACTATTAAACACTTTGAATATCAACATCAAAATCAATACACACACATCACAACACCCTGCTACGATGCCAAGCCAAACCTGACCAATAGCAAGCACTAATTTCTATTGTTTTAGAGTCAGTATACAGCATTCAGTCACCATGCTCTCTACCTCACAACCCATCCACCCTAACGACAGCCTGGTTGGGCAGAGTACATAATTACAGCTGAGGAACATTTGGCCCTTTCGCAAATTGTATGAAATGCATAGTGGCTAATTGGGCAGCGGTGGCATTTATGGAGGTTCGCCAGGTCATCTTTTATGCTGCGGCCATTATCACTAAAGTGATAAGAATGAGAGTGGCCCACTCCATGCACTCTGCTTCCCCCAACGAGGGCCTGTGATTGGGTCAAACGGGGTTGACATCTCACGGCATGCACGGATCAGGAACTAGGTCTTTTGTTGGCGAGAGGCTTTTTGTTGGAGGATGTTAAATTCTCCATGTACAGAGTATTTTTGATCTCTCGAGTATATTTTGTTACAATTATGTGATTTAATGAGAATGGGCTCTACAGATAACAAATGATGAATAGGGTCCTGAGTTTTTTTTTTCCATGTCAGGTTACAACTTGGTCATGGAAAACTCAGGGCCCTATTCATAATGGCTATCTTTCATCTTTAGATTCAAGTAACTAGGGTACAGAGATTTTCCTAGTCAAGTCATATGGTATTGGAGAAACTCAGTGCCCTAATTATGAGCTGGGTATTCTAGGGAAAACGGTAGGAAACATTCGTACAATTGTAACTTATCACCATTTTATATGAATCATATTATTTACAATCCTAACAGTTCTAAATCTCCCCCCTCTCCAACTGTAAGGTTCTCCCAGTCCACAGACACCTCCTAGTTCACCGTGGTGGAGGAATGTACTAAATCCTCCCAGAGCAGGGGAGTCAGCAGACATCGCTCCCCGTGCTCCCATCACATAGACGGATAAATCTATTCTGAGGACCAGCACCCCTCTGCATACCCCAACACACACATACCCCTACACACACACACACACACACACACACACACACACACACACACACACACACACAAACACACACACTCCTCCATCTAGTAAAGGTAGCTCCATCTGGTTCCTATTAATTCACAAGCAGACGACTTATCACCCTGACCCTCGATGACCCCTGTGTGACTCCTCTCTCTCTCTCTCTCTCTCTCTCTCTCTCTCTCTCTCTCTCTCTCTCTCTCTCTCTGTGTGTGTGTGCATACGTGGGATCACCAGGGATCGCCACTCCCTCAGAACTGGACCCAATGTATCACTTCATCTCTCTATTGTTTCGATAAAAAAGAGAGGCCTTTGGTGAGGCATAGTGAAGAGCATGTTGATGTCTCATTATGCTCTGTGAATGATAAACAATACATACACAATGACATATAAAGTTATGTCATACTTCCAGGTCTATGCCCAAACAGTTGGAGATTCTAATTTAACCTGTTGAGGATGGGGGCGCTGTTGTCACTATTTATGCTAATCGTGTAATTTTTGAAACGGCTTCCCACAAAATTCTTGATCGTACAATATGCATATTATTATTATTATTGGATAGAAAACAGTCTATAGTTTCTATAGGAGTTGAAATTTTGTCTCTAAGTGGAACAGAAGTCATTCTACAGCAATTTCCCTGACATGGAGTCAGATTTCAGAAATTTTGGCCCCTGATCTGGAGTCAGTTAAAAGGCCGCAGTTATTGCTATGAGTATACGGACACTGCTTACGTCTTCCCCTGGATGCCTTTACGTGATGACGATTTGAATGGGGTCGATTGCGCGTTCACAGGCACTACAAATTAAAAAACCCTGTAGCTAGGAACTCTTTTCTTGCTGCGTAATGCGCCTGGAGGACATCGACCCGCACTTGTTCCAAGCATTAGTGGAGGGAGTAATATTACTCTGGTCATGTTTCTACTCGTTATGGGAGTTAAAAACATCATAAGGTAGTTAATTTAAAGCGTTTTATAGCAATTTATATCCGTTTAGTGCGATTTTGGGACATTTATTTCTGAAACGCTGTGAATTGCTGGGCACGCTTCCAGTTCATCCCGAACGCAGTTGGCATTTCCACATGGCAAGAGGACAGCTTTCCACCAAAAGACGATTAGACCCAAGAAAGGATCCTTTGCCCAAGATACTGATGGAAGAACAGCTCAAAGTAGGACATTTTTATTATGATAAATCGTGTTTCTGTCGAAAAATGTTAGTGGCTTAGGACGCCATGTTTTTTGACGTAGCTTCGCTTGGCGCAAACTGTATTGAAAAGTAAGGATAATTTTAAAAATGTAATTCCGCGATTGTATTAAGAATTAAATTGTCTATCAATCCCTGTCCACCCTATATTTTTTAGTCACGTTTATGAGTATTTATGTATAAGAGTAGATCACTGTCTAATATGGCGCACGGACATTTTCTCACCAGCTGGGCTACATTTCACATTGTCTAACCATGATTTTGGTGGCTAAATATAAACATTTTCGATCAAACTCTATATGGATTGTGTAATATGATGTTACAGGGGTGTCATCTGAAGAATTCTGAGAAGGTTAGTGAAAAAATTAATATATTTTGGCGATGTTGACGTTATCGCTCACTTTGGCTAGAATCAATGCTGGGCTGCTATGTGCTATGTGCTATGCTAATATAACGATTTATTGTGTTTTCGCTGTAAGACACTTAGAAAATCTGAAATATTGTCTGTATTCACAGGATCTGTGTCTTTCGATTAGTGTATGCTGTGTATTTTTACGAAATGTTTGATGATTAGTAAGTAGGTAAACACGTTGCTCTATGTAGTTTTTCTAGTCCATTTGTGACGGTGGGTGCAATTGTAACCTATGCCATCTACCTGAAATATGCACTTTTTTCTAACAAAACCTATCCCATACCATAAATATGTTATCAGATTGTCATCTGATGAGTTTTTTTCTTGGTTAGGGGCTATAAATATCTTAGTTTAGCCGAATTGGGGATAGCTACTGGTGTTGGTGGACAAATAAAAGATGGTGGATTATGCTAATGTGTTTTTAGGTAATAGATGTACATCTTTACATATTGTGTCTTCCCTGTAAAACATTTAAAAAATCGGACATGTTGGCTGGATTCACAAGATCGGTGTCTTTCATTAGCTGTATTGGACTTTAATGTGTGAAAGTTAAATATTTTTAAAAAATATTTTTTTTGAATTTCGCGGCACTGGTTTTTCAGTGGGGGTGGGGGGGGAGTGCCGCTAGCGGCACCCTCATCCTAGACAGGTTAAAAAATGAATCTCTCCAGAAATAAATCTCTCACTGTTGCCGCCTGTTATAGACCCCCCTCAGCTCCCAGCTGTGCCCTGGACACAATTTGTGAATTGATTGCCCCCCATCTATCTTCAGAGTTCGTTCTGTTAGGTGACCTAAACTGGGATATGCTTAACACCCCAGCAGTCCTACAATCTGAGCTAGATGCCCTCAATCTCACAAAAATGTTCAATGAAACCACCAGGTACAACCCTAAATTCGTAAACATGGGCACCCTCGTAGATATTATCCTGACCAACTTGCCCTCCAAAT
This sequence comes from Salvelinus fontinalis, assembly GCF_029448725.1. Taxonomy (NCBI): domain Eukaryota; kingdom Metazoa; phylum Chordata; class Actinopteri; order Salmoniformes; family Salmonidae; genus Salvelinus; species Salvelinus fontinalis. Next base: position 19,660,611 of record NC_074704.1, on the reverse strand, counting down.
ACACCTCTGCTGTTTTCAATCAGGATCTCAGCGATCACTGCCTCATTGCCTGCATCCGCTATGGGTCTGCGGTCAAAGGACCACCCCTCATCACTGTCAAACGCTCCCTAAAACACTTCTGCGAGCAGGCCTTTCTAATCGACCTGGCCCAGGTATCCTGGAAGGATATTGACCTCATCCCGTCAGTCGAGGATGCCTGGTCGTTCTTTAAAAGTAATTTCCTCACCATATTAAATAAGCATGCCCCTTTCAAAAAATGTAGAACTAAGAACAGATATAGCCCTTGGTTCACTCCAGACCTGACTGCCCTTGACCAGCACAAAAACATCCTGTGGCGGACTGCAATAGCATTGAATAGTCCATGCGATATTTAACTGTTCTGGGAAGTCAGGAACCAATACACTCAGTCAGTCAGGAAAGCAAAGGCTAGCTTTTTCAAACAGACATTTGCATCCTGTAGCTCTAACTCCAAAAAGTTTTGGGACACTGCAAAGTCCATGGAGAACAAGAGCACCTCCTCCCAGCTGCCCACTGCACTGAGGCTAGACGACACGGTCACCACCGATAAATCCATGATAATCGATAATTTCAATAAGCATTTCTCTATGGCTGGCCATGCTTTCCTCCTGGCTACCCCAACCCCGGCCAACAGCTCCGCAACCCTCGCAGCTACTTGCCCGAGCTTCCCCAGCTTCTCCTTCACCCAAATCCAGATCACAGATGTTCTGAAAGAGCTGCAAAACCTGGACCCGTACAAATCAGCTGGGCTCGACAATCTGGACCCTCTCTTTCTAAAATTATCCGCCGCCATTGTTGCAACCCCTATTACCAGTCTGTTCAACCTCTCTTTCGTTTCGTACGAGAACCCTAAAGATTGGAAAGCTATCGCGGTCATCCCCCTCTTCAAAGGGGGTGACACTCTAGACCCAAACTGTTACAGACCCATATCCATCCTGCCCTGCCTTTCTAAAGTCTTTGAAAGCCAAGTTAATAAACAGATCACTGACCATTTTGAATCCCACCGTACCTTCTCAGCTGTGCAATCCGGTTTCCGAGCTGGTCACGGGTGCACCTCAGCCACGCTCAAGGTACTAAATGATATCATAACCGCCAGCGATAAAAGACAGTACTGTGGAGCCGTCTTCATCGGCCTGGCCAAGGCTTTTGACTCTGTCAATCACCTTATTCTTATTGGCAGACTCAATAGCCTTGGTTTCTCAAATGACTGCCTCGCCTGGTTCACCAACTACTTCGCAGACAGAGTTAAGTGTGTAAAATCAGAGGGCCTGTTGTCCGGACCTCTGGCAGTCTCTATGGGGGTACCACGGGGTTAAATTCTCGGGCCGACTCTTTTCTCTGTATAAATCAACGATGTCGCTCTTGCTGCTGGTGATTCCCTGATCCACCTCTACGCAGACAACACCATTCTGTATGCATCTGGCCCTTCTTCTTTGGACACTGTGTTAACTAACCTCGCAATCACTCTCTGGCAAAGCAGTTCTGCCTCTGCCTCTGTGTGTCGGGGTGGGCCACACCCCAATGGGGGAGATGGTAAGACTAATATCTGACACCTGGTTTTGTCCAAATCTGATTAAAATTTGCAAAACACACGTGTATAAATTAATGCAATACAACATTGGTAAGGGTATCCCCCTGAAACCAGGGAAATATCCAGCGCAGGCCGGCCCGTTGCCTCATTTAGCTATGGATTTCATAGACAATGCTGAATGAAAGGTAAGAAAGAGATACTGTCTGGTAATATCTGACCGCTTTAACCGGGTGGGGTGAAGCATTTCCAACTATGCACTGTGATGCTAAAACAATAGCAAAAGTTTTGGTAAGAGAAATTATTTCTAGATTTGGTATAAAGGAAGTTCTCTCCACAGACAATGGCACCCATTTCATAGGAGATGTGGTTGCACAGGTGGCTGCCCAATTGGGGATAGATCAGAAGTTTGTTTGTACCTACCATCCACAAAGTAAAGGGGTTTACTGAGAGGGCTAATCAAACCATAAAAGGGGGGGCTAGCCAAAGCATGCCACTACACAGAGAAGTCATGGGTAGAGTATCTCCCCTTAGTCTTGATGAAAATGCGCAATAGTATAAACTGCGGAACAGGGCTTAGCCCACATGAGCTGTTAGCTGGCCGTCCAATGAACGTTCCTTTACACAGACCAATGACTCCAAAACAGACTGACCTGACTGCACTGGATGATGATTTCAGTAAATATATTAAGAAACTAACCCATGATGATAGACCTTTGTATTCCCAATACAGGAAGGCCCAGGAAGTTCCAGAACAGGGCGACCCAGACAGCCTGCCTGTTGACGTTGGAGAATGGATCAAGCTGAAGGTCCACAAACAAAATTGGACCACCCTAGATGGATGGGTCCGTACCAGGTCATCGCAGCGACACCCACAGCAGTGAAGGTTCAGGAGCGCCAGGGGTGGCACCACCTATCACACTGCCAAAAGACGTCACAACCATCATAACAGATAAGAGTGCACACCCAGACACAGATGTTGTTACACATGACCACTATGGTCACATTGTTAAAAACAAAACTTGGGATAAACCTTTAAGGTACATGTTTTTAGTACTTCTTATTCTGCACCAGCAGTCTCTGGCCGGAGGAATAGAGCTCCAGGGGAACCAATTGAAAACCAGTAATCAATGGGTAAACATGGTCCAAAATCTGAGTAGACGAGCCACGCCTAGTCGTATGTAGTTGTTTTGAAAAACCCTCAGAGTGAGAGTGAGTTGTTAGGATCAATTGTCGTAGGTGATTGGATTAACAACATCACCTACTCCATGCAGGCCCATATGAATGTGACTGTTGCTGGTTTTGCCATTCTTTCTACTGATGTTCAGAATCTTAAAGCTGTTACAGCCAGGTATAGCCTGGCATTAAACTACATCCTGGCTAAGGAGGGGGTATATTGCAGGGCCCTAAAAAAAATCCCCCACTGAATGTGTTATGCTTCTCCCTGACTCCTCTGATAATATGACAGAGATTTTGAAAGAATTAACACAGTTGGCTGACACCTACACCCCCACAGGATGAGACTTCTGGTTCCCGTTTGGGTTGTAGAAAGATAAACTAGGACATTTTGGATTTAAGTTGTTTTCCAGTTTAGTCCCATTATTGGCCCCCGTGCTTGTTCCGCTGATTTGCATTTGTGCATTCTGTGAAGCTGGCAAATGTATACTTCATAAGGCTGTGCCAGGCATGTTCATGCTTCATGTTCCTCATCCCCCAGAAACGTATTTCTATCCTCAATCTCCTGAGGATCGCTTGTAATCTAATGCACCTTTTATGGACAATTCTTATAATTACTATGCTTGAATTGCTTTGCTTTTGTTGAGGCCTGGTGGCCTCAAAGGGGGGAATGAAGAGGGTTAAACCAAGGCCTCATACCTTTTAAAGGGTTAATACATCGTGTTATGATAAAATGTAAGGTCTCCTCGTCAGGAGACCTCTGTGTGTGTTAACACCTGTTTTGAGTGTTGTGACCTTCAGACACTATCAGAAGGCATCTACATTCAGACTCCTCCTGTCTGGATCCCACCGTGGTTATCTGGTTTTCTGAGAACACAAGGCTGCCACAGACCTGATGAAACCAGTCACATGTCAGAAGATGCTTGCCCTCGTTCACCTTGTTATGACTCTATACTTGTGATGAAAGGTCAAGTTTTGGTCAAACCCATTTCTGAGCTTTTAATTGCTGATAAGATGGTTGCTGCTGTCAGGGGGAGGTTAGATATATTAAAATGTTGTTGCCCGGGAAACTCACGCAAGGAGGACTGGGAGAGGCTATATGAGTTACAGGATGTCTTAGACATTTTGCAGAACTTGGGGAGAACTATCATATACTGTTATACTGTACTCTGTACCAACTTCTGCTTACAATTGTATTACTAAAGGAGTATTTTAATACTTAAACAAAGAGTCTGTGTTTCCTTTCCATTACTAATGTACAGTTGAAGTCGGAAGTTTACATACACTTAGGTTGGAGTCATTAAAACTAGTTTTTCAACCATTCAACAAATTTCTTGTTAAACAAACTATAGTTTTGGCAAGTCGGTTAGGACGTCTACTTTGTGCATGACACAAGTAATTTTTCCAACAATTGTTTACAGACAGATTATTTCACTTATAATTCACTGTATCACAATTCCAGTGGGTCATAAGTTTACATACACTAAGTTGACTGTGTCTTTAAACAGCTTGTAAAATTCAAGAAAATTATGTCATGGCTTTAGAATCTTCTGATAGGCTAATTGACATAATTTCAGTCAATTGGAGGTGTACCTGTGGATGTATTTCAAGGCCTACCTTCAAACTCAGTGCCTATTTGCTTGACATCATGGGAAATCAAAAAGAAATCAGCCAAGACCTCAGAAAAAAGATTGGAGACCTCCACAAGTCTGGTTCATCCTTGGGAGCAATTTCCAAATGCCTGAAGGTACCACGTTCATCTGTACAAACAATAGTACGCAAGTATAAACACCATGGGACCACGCAGCCGTCATACCGCTCAGGAAGGAGACGCGTTCTGTCTCCTAGAGATGAACGTACTTTGATGAAAAAAGTACAAATCTATCCCAGAACAACAGCAAAGGACCTTGTGAAGATGCTGGAAGAAACGGGTACAAAAGTATCTATATCCACAGTAAAACGAGTCCTATATCTACATAACTTGAAAGGCCGCTCAGCAAGGAAGAAGCCACTGTTCCAGAACCGCCATAAAAAAGCCAGACTACGGTTTGTAACTGCACATGGGGACAAAGATCGTACTTTTTGGAGAAATGTCCTCTGGTCTGATGAAACAAAAATAGAACTGTTTGGCCATAATGACCATCGTTATGTTTGGAGGAAAAAGGGGGAGCCTTGCAAGCCGAAGAACACTATCCCAACCGTGAAGCACGGAGGTGGCAGCATCATGTTGTGGGTGTGCTTTACTGCCGGAGGGACTGGTGCACTTCACAAAATAGATGGCATCATGAGGATGGGAAATTATGGGGATATATTGAAGCAACATCTCAAGACATCAGTCAGGAAGTTAAAGGTTGGTCGCAAATGGGTCTTCCAATGGCCCCAAGCATACTTCCAAAGTTGTGGCAAAATGGCTTAAGGACAACCGAGTCAAGGTATTGGAGTGGCCATCACAAAGCCCTCACCTCAATCCTATAGAAAATGTGTGGACAGAACTGAAAAAGCGTGTGCGAGCAAGGAGGCCTACAAACCTGACTCAGTTACACCAGCTCTGTCAGGAGGATTGGGCCAAAATTCACCCAACTTATTGTGGGAAGCTTGTGGAAGGCTACCCGAAATGTTTGACCCAAGTTAAACAATTTAAAGGCAATAATACCAAACACTAATTGAGTGTATCTAAACTTCTGACCCACTAGGAATGTCATGAAAGAAAGAAAACCTGAAATTAATAATTCTTTCTACTATTATTATCTACACATTCTTAAAATAAAGTGGTAATCCTAACTGATCTAAGGCAGGGACATTTTACTCTGATTAAATGTCAGGAATTGTGAAAAAAGTTTAATCCTAGTAAAAGATTCCCTGAATGCCAGGGTACGACGAGCAACAGGATGACAGGTAAGCCTGGAGGAGTGAGCCCATTTCAGGACCTGAGGCCGGACCGAATCAGGAACGACCATCCGGTTAGCCGGTTCCCAACGTCATAGTTCCTCTCCGCAGGGTTGAGACGATGGGACATGAAGGCACAGGGATGAAGTTTTTGGTCCTGGACGGATCACTGGGAAAGGACGGCCCCTACTTCCACGTCAGAAGCGTCAACCTCAACCACAAACTGACGAGTCGGGTCCTGATGGATGAGGATGGGGGCAGTAGTGAATCGCTGCTTTAGATCCCCAAAAGCCTTGTCCACTGCTGGCGACCATGTGAACGGTACCTTGGGAGAAGTGAGTCCGGAGAGGGGAGCTGCCAGGTTACTGTAGCCCCAAACGAAACGGAGGTAGAAATTAGCAAGCCCCAGAAACCATTGTCGCTGCACCCTGGACATGAGCTTGGGCCAATCCACCACCGCTCTCACCTTTTCCGGATCCATCTGAACATTCCATTCAGTGATGATGTATCCGCACCAGGTGCACCGCACCAGTTGCATAGGTCCCAGTTGCATAGGTCCCGGTGTATCCGACTCACTCGTCGTCGATGATTCTCGAGGGAGCTCGGGTGGCCTCAGATCCTCTCTGAAAAACAGCCTTCGGGGACTTCCGGATTCCTTCGGTGGTGAGCGAGTCGTAGTGGATTGATGAGTGTGACCTACGCCAGACCTCCTCTCACTCCTGCGTTCCCATAGACGTCCATCAATCCTAATGGTGAGGGCAATCAGGGAGTCGAGGTTCACCGGTAACTCCCGAGCAGCTAGCTCATCTTTTATCACCTCTGATCATCCGTGAAGGAAGGTATCGAATAGGGACTCCGGATTCCAGGCACTCTCAGCGGCCAACATGCGAAAGTCTACAGCGTAGTCTGCCTCACTACGGGAGTCTTGACGTAGTTCAAGTAGTTTTCGGGCCGCCTCTCTCCCGGATACCGGAGAATCGAAAACCTTCCTCACCTCTGCCGTGAAGTCTCCCAGAGTGCAACAAATAGCGGATTGTTGCTCCCAAACTTCCGTAGCCCAGGAGAGCACCCTTGCCGACATTAGCGTAATAATATACGCTATCTTCGACCGATCCATCTTCGACCGATCCTATCTTTGACCGATCCTTCGACCGATCCAACAAAGATGGCTGCAGCTCAAAAATAAGGAAGCACTGAGAAAGAAAACCCTGGCAGGTTCCAGGATCCCCAGAATATCGCTCCGGAGGAGGTAAGCGGGGTTCTCAGGGAGCCGGGTTAGGCTGTACAAACTCACCACTCACAGGGAAAAAGTTTCTAAGTGGTTGGGGGTTCTCAGAGGTGGTAGGCTGCCTATGAGCTAACTGCCTGATTTGCTCCATAATAGCCTTAAATCTGATATTTATTGTTATCCAAGGGGCAGGCAAGAGAATGGTCGTGGACAGGCAAAAGATCATAAGAAGGTCAGAGTAGCAGGCAGGCTCGAGATCAGGGCAAGCAGTATGGTCAGGCAGGATCTTATGTTGGTTTGACCATAAGCTCCACTCTATCGCAGTACTAGTCGGGTATTTCTCTATGGCTAGTGGAGAGGCAGACAGCCCCAGCTCACCTCCTCCAGGTCAATAAGAAAATGACAAGCAGAGTTTGAGGATTACGAGGGGATAGCGGAGGGGTCAGTAGCTGTGTTCTGGTTCTGATTAGCTCTCCTACCTGACTAAATGACCATTCTGGAGAAAAAAAGGACAAATAAAATTGGATGAACGGAAGGAGGGAGGGAGGGGGAAAGAAGAGAGAGAGGCCATTTGTTTTCTCAGCTGGGTCTGGTTCTAGTGGACCTGGATCTAAAACAGCCCTCTGGCCTGGGTTCACACACACACACACACAAGCACACACAGCTTTATGAAAATAGTTTTCGTCGAGGGGGTAGGCCAAAAGAGTCAAAAGATTGGGTCTGCTCACTCAACCCCTCTCCCCCTCTCTCTCACTCCTCTACTCCTCACTCCCCCTCTCCTCCTCTCTCCCCTTCTCCTCCTCTCTCCTCTCTCCTCTCTCTTATTCTCTCTCTCACCCACCTTCTCTCTCTTTCGTTTCCTCTCGCCCTCTCTCACTCCCTCTCCTTCTCCTGCAGCATGAAGGCCCCAGGGCTGGCCTTCTCCTCTCAGTCCTGTCTGGCCCTGTCAAGGTAACCTGATCGCGGCGGCTCCTGACACAATCCAGACCGCCCGTAGCCCCTGCCCAACACTTTCACCGCCAGAGCCAGACAGTTAAACAACCAGATTACTACCACATGTTCCAAGCCCAGCCACAACCCTCCATCCTCCGCCCCCAGCCTCTGGCCCAGGCCAAAGACCCCCAGAGCAGAACAGAGCATGCAGAGCAGAGCGGTGCAGGGGCAGGGTTACAGAGCAGAGCGGTGCCGGGGCAGGGTTACAGAGCAGAGCGGTGCCGGGACAGGGTTACAGAGCAGAGTGGTGCCCAGGACAGGGTTACAGAGCAGAGTGGTGCCAGGACAGGGTTACAGAGCAGAGTGGTGCCAGGACAGGGTTACAGAGCAGAGTGGTGCCGGGACAGGGTTACAGAGCAGAGTGGTGCCCAGGACAGGGTTACAGAGCAGAGTGGTGCCCAGGACAGGGTTACAGAGCAGAGTGGTGCCCAGGACAGGGTTACAGAGCAGAGTGGTGCCGGGACAGGGTTACAGAGCAGAGTGGTGCCCAGGACAGGGTTACAGAGCAGAGTGGTGCCCAGGACAGGGTTACAGAGCAGAGCGGTGCCGGGACAGGGTTACAGAGCAGAGTGGTGCCCAGGACAGGGTTACAGAGCAGAGTGGTGCCCAGGACAGGGTTACAGAGCAGAGTGGTGCCCAGGACAGGGTTACAGAGCAGAGCGGTGCCCAGGACAGGGTTACAGAGCAGAGCGGTGCCGGGACAGGGTTACAGAGCAGAGCGGTGCCGGGACAGGGTTACAGAGCAGAGTGGTGCCCAGGACAGGGTTACAGAGCAGAGTGGTGCCCAGGACAGGGTTACAGAGCAGAGTGGTACACGTGACAGTGTTACAGAGCAGAGCGGTGCCGGGACAGGGTTACAGAGCAGAGTGGTACACGTGACAGTGTTACAGAGCAGAGCGGGACAGGGTTACAGAGCAGAGTGGTGCCGGGGAAGGGTTACAGAGCAGAAGAACGATGCTGGGACAGGGTTACAGAGCAGAGTGGTGGCTGGGACCGGGTTACAGAGCAGAAGAACGGTGCCAGGACAGGGTTACAGAGCAGAAGAACGGTGCCAGGACAGGGTTACAGAGCAGAGTGGTGGCTGGGACAGGGTTACAGAGCAGAGTGGTAGCTGGGACAGGGTTACAGAGCAGAGTGGTGGCTGGGACAGGGTTACAGAGCAGAAGAACGGTGCCAGGACAGGGTTACAGAGCCGAGTGGTGGCTGGGACAGGGTTACAGAGCAGAGTGGTGCTGGGACAGGGTTACAGAGCAGAGTGGTGGCTGGGACAGGGTTACAGAGCAGAGTGGTGCCAGGACAGGGTTACAGAGCAGAGTGGTGGCTGGGACAGGGTTACAGAGCAGAGTGGTGCTGGGACAGGGTTACAGAGCAGAAGAACGGTGCCAGGACAGGGTTACAGAGCCGAGTGGTGGCTGGGACAGGGTTACAGAGCAGAAGAACGGTGCCAGGACAGGGTTACAGAGCCGAGTGGTGGCTGGGACAGGGTTACAGAGCCGAGTGGTGGCTGGGACAGGGTTACAGAGCAGAGTGGTGGCTGGGACAGGGTTACAGAGCAGAGTGGTGCCAGGACAGGGTTACAGAGCAGAGTGGTGGCTGGGACAGGGTTACAGAGCAGAAGAACGGTGCCAGGACAGGGTTACAGAGCAGAGTGGTGGCTGGGACAGGGTTACAGAGCAGAGTGGTGCTGGGACAGGGTTACAGAGCAGAGTGGTGCCAGGACAGGGTTACAGAGCCGAGTGGTGCCAGGACAGGATTACAGAGCAGAGTGGTGCCGGGGAAGACTTTGCACACTGTTTTCCACTTTATTTATCTCCCTCTCTCTCTTTCTCTCTTTCCTTCTCTCTCTCCGCTGGCAGAGAAGAAAGGGAGCAGGCAGGGTTACAGAGCGAAATGACCCAGACCTCTCTCTCTCTCTTCTTCTCTCTCTCCTCTGCTGGAAGAGTGGGAGGGAGTGGGTTACAACACCTTGGCTCATCTGAGTGGGAAAAGGCCAAGGTTAGAGAGATACAGACATATATGGAGCTACATGACCCAGACCGCTCTCTCCCCCTCTGTTTCCCTCTTTCTCTCTCAGCTGGGAGAGGAGGGAGCAGGGAAAGGAGGAAGGGAAGGAAGGGGGAGGAAGAGGGAGGTTAGGGCAGCGTAGATCAACAACTGCCATCTAGTGTTTACCTTGGTCACGTTTAGTGTGAAAAGTCTGTATTATTGCCAGCACCTGTAATCACTTAACCCATGGTTGATGCTTTATTCTAAGTGTGTTCATTTAGATTTCATGCTGTCTTGGTCATCTTGGTATGATCGTCTGACAATTACCTGTCAGCCTCTGACTCTACACCTGCTGAGTGTCTTCCTCCATGCTTTTACACACACACACACACACACACACACACACACACACACACACACACACACACACACACACACACACACACACGCACAGACACACACACACACACACACACGCACACACACACACACAGACACACGCACAGACACACACGCACACACACACACACACACACACACACACACACACACACACACACACACACACACACACACACACACACACACACACACACACACACACACACACACACACACACACACACACACACGGCTCAGTGCATCGGTTTATTCATTACACACACCAAATGAGACAATCCCTGTTGCAATTCCACTACCTAGTGCTCTGAGCTCTAGGATAATGAAACAGCTGGTAGCACCACAGCACAGCATTACAACACATTGGGCCATTTACGGACAATAAGATGTGTTCCTATCATATATTAAACATAATAGGAATATAATGGCCCATAATGAGTCTGGATGGGTGCCTCGTTCCGACAAGGTAATATTACCACATTGTGGGGAGGGAGAGTGAGAGAGACGGGGGGAGATAGAGAGGAGGGGAAAGAGAGAGAGAGAGAGAAATGGGGAAGAGAGAGAGAGAGGGAACCCACTGACCAGGCTTTGGATTATGGTCCTCTAATAGGACTGAAACCTGGGGCTAAATTGAAATGTAAAACCAGGAGCAAAACCCTAATTCACCCCTTATCTGTGTGGCGGCTAGCTGCCCCTGTGTGCTGAGATTGGGGGCGTGGAGTTTACTGAACTATAATTTGCTTTGTTCCAGAGGCATGCCCAGACGAGCTCACAATGAGGACTATGGCGACTCGTGTTTAGAATGTGATGCATGAGAATGAACCCAAAGCTCTTCAGACCAACGCTCAATGTATGAGGGAGAAAGGTCTCTCTGAATTGCTTTGAATTCGTGTTTAGAATGAGATGAATGACAATGAATCCAAAGCTTTCTCTGAATTACCGTGCAAATTCCATTAGGGACCCTATTTCTAAATCAAAGTCAGTGTCCAATATATGGTATAAAAATATTGAAAGCCACAACAGAAAAATATGAAAATGTTCCTATCTACTGGCTTGTTTGTCAGTTCCTTCCATGTCCACCTGCTGAGGCCAGACATACTGTAGTGACAGGGACTTTGATGACCACATCTACGGTTGCCACCAACACTGCAACCTTATGTTATGGCTCATGTTATGTGACCACTAGCACCAGATGCCAGTCCAACACACACACACACACACACACACCTGCTCTTATCACGGTTTCCCTTGGTGATCACTCCTCTTCCTCCCACTCTCTCCCCGTCTCCTCCTCCTTTATCCCGCTCTCCTCCTATCGTCCGCCTCTCATCCCTGGGCCTGCCTGACCGTTCGTTATCCTAGTCAAGTCCTGCAGCTGAACAAGCTAGCTGTTCTCCATTGGGCCTTCGCTGTGCTCTCCTGCCTCATTTGCATATGCGCCAGTTAATTAGTGTGGGGGCGCAGGTGCGTGGTGATAATTATTATTAAACATGACAGTCACCTGTGACCGTGCTGCCCCCCTCTCTCTCTACCTCCATATTTACAGCCAAGTTACACTAACGCCATGTGATGTCATATCCTGGCCATTATAAGGATCTGTGAAGCTATCATTGACACTGTTGTCTTCTTCTGACAGTTACATTTATTTTACGGGTATATTATTTTTAACACGTCTACCACAGAGAGTAACGCCTGGTTGATTAATGCCAAGAGCGGACACCTCAGTCCAGCCTAAAAGGAAGACAGCGGATTCGGGTGAACTCGCCCCTCTACACTGATCTTGGGTCAGTTTTGTATTTCCCTCCCTAATGGTTCAGGATGGAATTTGGGTAGAGCAAACTGATCCTAGCTCTGTACCTAGGAGCAACTTCAGGTTACAGTAACTGCATGTCTGTCTACCTATCAGGACTGTCAGACGGTCATAATAAGCAGCTTGGTCTTGGTATTTATTAGGATCCCCGTTAGCTGCTGGGAAAGCAGCGGCTACTCCTCCTGGGGTCCACGCAGAACATGAAACATGACATAACACAGGACAAGAACATCACAAGGACAGCGCAATACACATGTAAAAATGGCACATGTAGCCTACACGGTTCAGTTGCTCTTGGCTTCACTATCAGATTCCGATCCACAGAGTCGACCAGAAGCATCGTTCAGCACTGACAACTCCATTAAGGAAGTAGAAGAGAGGAGGGGGTGAGAGTCTGCTGGCAGCAATGTTAGCCCTGACTACTGGCACACACACACACACACACACACACACACACACACACACACACACACACACACACACACACACACACACACACACACACACACACACACACACACACACACACACACACACACACACACACACACACACACACACACACACACACTGTACTGGTACCTGGCAGTCCCCCACCACGGCAGTGATCCATGCTCCATTGGTTCACTGCCAAACATGGAGTTGGGCTGCCCTCTGCTGGTTATAAACTCAAATTAACAGATGTCCTTTATCAAGAAATCTCGGAAACAGAACTAAAATCTGTCCATGAGGGATTATTGAGATGGTAGCCTATTATCAAATAAAAGTGAAGTCCTACTGTCTGTAAAGGTTTGTTTCATAGGATGCTAAGTAAGGCAATACAATCTAAAAAAAAAAAAAAAAAAAAAGAATGACTATTTTCCACATGCTCAACATTTTAGGACTAATTCCAGTAGCCTACTTCAAGCATTGTCACTACACCCATAACAGAGCACATGATGAGTCAGTGATCCTTCGGTCCAGCACATGCAGTAGCCTCCAGCATAAAGACATAAAAAACACTTGTGTTTACTGCAACCATCACGAATTGGCAGCATCTGGCTATATCAAAACAACTGGGTCATATTCATGGGACAACATTGACCAACCTTAATGAACCCAGTAGCCTACAACAGGTGTTCTCAACCAGGCGTACAGGACCCCTGGCGGTACGTGAGAACACTCATGAGACCATAGGCTTCGTGGTCAAATGGACATGAGGGGGTAACTCAGGGTTATTCTGAGCAGAGCATAATTAAATTGGTGGTACAGTAACAGAAAAAGGTTGGGAACCACTTGACTACAGTTTACATCTCAACGTCACACGCAAGAAGATGCGCTCATTGCGCCGTCGTTGTCATTGCGTAGCATTAATGGATGGACTGCCTTTGGCTTCTTGGCTTGTGTTGTAGTACATCAGCGCAGCGCCACCTCGAGGCGAAGGAAGAAAAGCGCTCGAGGACCAGGGCTGGGCAGGCATCAGGCTCCCTCACTGTATGTCACCGCACCGTGCATCAAAATATTTACAGGATACAAATCGGATGCTGAATACTCCGTACCTGACATAGGGTGAGTGAGATGCATGTTTTATTACTCCGCCGTATCTGACCACACCCAGACAATGCATTTTCCCGCGACCTGCCTTAAAGAAAAAAAGGCCCGCAAAATGAAAATTCTAGGCTATTTGTGTCGGAGGGTACCAGACTACGTCGTCCATAACGGTACAGCCCAGACAGCACATCAAATTGGTGACCTAAACAACACGTGATGGGTTATTATTGTAAACCTTTCAAATGAACCTACATGTGTAATTCGGTGTTACGCGTTGCCCTAAATGGCACTCGTAATACAACATATGTAAGCTATCGATTATGATAAAGATGTCATAAGCTTTCGACCGCAAAAGGTTACCGACCAGACTGAAAAACAGCAGCATCAGTTGCCATAGAGCAATATGGTGTCTAGTACATCCAAAACAGCCTATGTTAATAAAACAAATAATGATTATTGGACACATGGTAAATGTAATTATAAGGAGCTGAACGGTCGCTAACGCAGGGTTGGTTGTTTTTAATGCTCAGGCAGGGCCATCTACAGTAGCTTCCAGAGAGAAATTATGAGCTGTCATTTACGATATAGCTCTGTAATTGAGAGAAGGAGGGAGAGCGAGAGAGAGCGAGAGAGACGGCAAAGAAACCAATGCAAAAACGTCGGGCACAATTGCGAGACCGAGGCCGCATAGAGGGTTAACCAATCCAATTCCACAATGAGGAATCAGGACTGTCTGGTCGCATTAACATATGAATCATCTACACTCATTCGGGGCCTAGATATGACAAGGTGCCTGATTAGATTAAATCTCGCTAAATCCCTTTTTCACTGATGGGGCATCGTGAGTCAGCATGGCCTACCGGTAGCATACCCCTTCAAGCATTGCCTATGGAGGCCTGTGTCACTGCAAACTGAATGGTAGGCTAGCTAGGCCGTATAGTCGTAGTGTGTTTTCATGTAGGCTACTGTAGGGCCTATATATATAGGAATTATGACCAAAAAATGAGCACCAGATGGTATGTTTCTTCTGAGCGGAAACGAGATGACTCTGTCAGTGTGTGTGTGTGTGTGGGTGTGTCCATCTCTCTCTCTCTGTCTACCTGCTGTGATCTCTGTGCCTGTCCTGAGTCATACTCATGTTATACAGTATCTTCAGGTTGTCTGTCTGGTCTATCTAGCCATCTGATCAACTATCCAACAGTTATTGTCGTTGTTTAGATCCTGTATGGTAGCCGGTATTACAGCCTGCTGTAACACAATACATCCATCCTCACTGAATGGCCACTCTCAGTTCAGTGACATTGGTTCAGTGCGACTGGTTTGGTGACCCGGCAAAACACTCAGTAATTAAATTTGTCCGTTAAGCAGGATGTCAGACAGTCAGTGACATATTATCTCATTTCTTCTGGAATGGTTGCAATGTAGTCTGTTCTAAGGCCGTATTGTTAGCAACACAGTCCAGTTATACCAGCAGGTCAGTGTGCTGGGCATTTAGTTTAAAGAGACCTCTTTGCTGAGTTTAGGTGTGACAAAGTTGTTAACTTTATCCCTGTTTGTTTTTAGGTTCTTATCCGTTCTCTTCATTCGACTTTGTCGAAAATAGTTAGAATGTTGTGACAATAATACATTATAATAATAGGCCTACATGTCTTTGGTAGAGAGCTTTTTATTTACAGACAAAAATCACAAAGCTCTTTACATTGTGAGCAACCATATAAAATGTTTGAATAAAAAGGGTAATGATTGTGTTCCCTCCATTTACAGTTGGCTGTTATGACTGGTTGTTCTAACTAACTGATACTGACCGTGGGCTCTATTCAATCTGTATCGCTGAAGTGTTACAGATTGCGTGATCGAAATTTAAAGGTAATTTCCCATTGGGCCGAGATATGTAGCGGTTACCGTGAATGCAGTCTCCGCTAACGCGGGGAACATTGCCTTTAAATTGAATTCACGCTGTACCGTTGAACTTCCGCGATACTGATTGAATGGAGCCCCTTGTCTTCTTACACAGGGTGTCATAGGGGTTAAAGGTGAGCAGGTGTGGCAGTGGGCGTGGCAGAGATGAGTGTCTCTTCCTGGTTCCTGGTGAGTGGCGGTGGCATGAGGCACCGCCTCCCCTGGGAGATGATCTTTGTTGGTCGGGACGACTGTGAACTCATGTTACAGGTAAATCATATTTAGTATTGTAGCGAGTCTAGAACGGAACCCGAACCCGGGTACTGGAGAATGTCAGTCCAACACTGTAGCTGTTATGCCTAAACTGTACTACCACTGCTAATGTTATGGAGGTGGGTCGATGAACCACTCTGGCATGATGAGTAACCTGAAGACGTGCGGTAGCTCCCAGACCTGATCTCTAGGCTTTAGCTCGGCGGGCTCACACAGTCTTGTCAAGACACCTGGGTTCGAATCTAGTGGGTCACACTGCTGCAGGTGACTGTTGGACCCAATGTAATCTATGTAATCTGGATTATAAAGAGATTAGCAGGATTATATTGATTGACTGGATTATTGTGTCTTTAGTCCCGCAGTGTGGACAAACAGCATGCCGTTATCAACTATGAGCCAACCACGGACGAACATAAAGTCAAGGACCTGGGGAGCCTGAATGGGGTAAGTAAGATTTGAATAAATATGATTATGAAATTATTCATGTGCTTCATAAACTGTTCTAAACTGCTAATAATGATATTCCTTTCCTTCCAGACATTTGTGAATGATGTCAGAATACAGGAGCAGGTGTATATCACTTTGAAAATTGACGACAAGTTGAGGTTTGGATATGATATCCTGTCATGGTGCCATTTTGTCTTTGATGCTTAGCATACATTAGTTCATCTGAATTTCATCAATACCAAATGAATGAGAGCGACAAAAGAAGGACTTCAAGACCAGAGTACGGGTATATAAAACTGTAAAATAATCACTCTTAATATACTGCCTGAAAAATCCTCTAACCTTTCAAACTTACTGCTGTGACTAATGCATAATAGATTAGCATATCTGTTTCTTGACTGTACGTCGCTCTGAATAAGAATGAATGCCGTTAAATTACCAAAATGTTAAATATCTGCGCTATCTCCTGTAAGGAGCTGAGCCTGTGCTGTACAATCACCTTTCCTTAACCTGTCTCACATACCAACCTGTTCACTGTGGTGCGAGGAGAGCTCCATGTCCCCGAGGAAGCACTAAAGGTTGGTTGAACAGTAGGCTACAGAAATAGCTAGTTCTCTTTCTGTGTTTCTTATCATCCTATCTCCTCGCCTTTTCCCCAACCATATTGGAGGAGAGGTTCCAAGGTCCCTCCCCTCTGACTTTCTTCGCTAATCCATTTTGAGAAGAAGGCGAGGAGAGAGGATGCGAGAACTCGAGGAAATATGAATTGAGAAAGACCCCCAGTCAAATATGCTTACAAAGTATTATGAAAGAAAAGCCTTAAGAAATGCCTTTTTCTGCTACGTTGGTTGATGCATGTTTAATGGAGATTATGTTCAGTCAAGAATGGCGGCGGTTTCTGCTGCATGTAGCAAAACCTCACTGCTTTGTTTTTAATGACAAAAACATACTTTATGAGGAACTTGGTGATACATTGTTCAGATAGGTCTAACTTGAGTTCTACATGGATAAATTACTCTGATTTTGCGTGAATCATGAACTGATGCCAATTGAGATTTGCACAACAACAAAACATTCTATGCTTATAACCAAGACCGTGACTACTGTATAATTTCACTGATGCAAGGATAGATTGTCCCATGTATGTTGGTGCACACATAGAAGAGCTCCTTATTAGACTTACCCTTATAATCATACCTCTAATTGTGTGCACTCATCTCCTCTTTGTGTTGTCCTGTGTCCTCGTCTATCAGCATGAGAAGTTTAATAGTCAGCTCCTGCTGCAGACGGTAAAGCCTCCAGAAGTTGTTCCGGTACCATCCAGACCTGCAGTAGAGGTCAAGGCTGCAGCTGGGGGTGGTTCCGAGGGTGGCTCCGACCTGGCGGTTGCAGTGGGTAGTAAACCCCCTGAGACCAGCAGAGAGGGGGCCGGTGATGACAAGCTGACAGGTGAGAGGGTCTGCACTCTGCATGGACCTTGGAGGGTGACACAGGTGACAGGATTAGGTTAACAGAGATGACAGGACTAGATAACAGAGGTGACAGGATTTTGGCGATGCCACATACCCACACAGTCTGTGCTGTGACAACCGTGTGTCCTGTACTTTTAGTTTCCTACGCTAGGCTGTCACCTACATGTGATTCTAAAGTGCTCTGACTTGTGGACAAATTTGGAGGTCAAACTGTTCTGCCACAATATGTCTTTTGGGGACTTGTGTGGGTACAAAGTGCTAGTTCGAGTTTGCAGAGGTCGTTGTTTGTTTCTCAGGGACATTGCGGTAGACCAGTGGTTCTCAAACCCGTACCCCTTCAGACATTCAACCTCCAGCTGCGTACCCCCTCTAGCACCAGGGTCAGCACACTCTCAAATGTTGTTTTTTACCATCATTGTAAGCCTGCCACAAAAACACTATACAATACATTTATTAAACATAAGAATGAGTGTGAGTTTTTGTCACAAGTGGTAAATGACAAAGAGCTGTTATAGGACCAGGGCACAAATAATAATATTATAATAATCAATCATTTTGCTCTTTATTTAACCATCTTACATATAAAACCTTATTTGTTCATAGAAAATTGTGAATAACTCACCACAGGTTAATGAGAAGGGTGTGCTTGAAAGGATGCACATAACTCTGCAATGTTGGGTTGTATTGGAGAGAGTCTCAGTCTTAAATAATTTTCCGCACAGTCTGTGCCTGTATTTAGTTGTCATGCTAGTGAGGGCCGAGAATCTACTCTCACATAGGTACGTGGTTGCAAAGGGCATCAGTGTCTTAACAGTGTAATTTGTCAAGGTACTCTGAGATCCTTTGGATACTTTGTGTCACCCGTTTCAGGAAAGTACCTGCGTAAATGCGCACCAAACTCACTCAGGTGCTTTGCTATATCACATTTGACATTGTCCGTAAGTTTGAATTCATTTGCACACAAAAAAATCATACAATGATGGAAAGACCTGTGTGTTGTCCTTGTTAATGCAGAGCTCCAACTTCTTAATCATAGCCTCACTTTTGTCCCGCACATTGAGTATAGTTGCGGAGAATCCCTGTAATCCTAGATTCAGATCATTCAGACGAGAAAAAACATTACCCAGATAGGCCAGTCGTGTGAGAAACTCGTCATCATGCAAGCAGTCAGACAAGTGAAAATTATGGTCAGTAAAGAAAACTTTAAGCTCATCTTTCAATTCAAAAAACGTGCCAATACTTTGCCCCTTGATAACCAGCGAACTTCTGTATGTTGTAAAAGCGTTTCATGGTCGCTGCCCATAGCATTGCATAGTGCAGAAAATACATGAGAGTTCAGGAGCCTTACTTTAACAAAGTTAACCATTTTCACTGTAGTGTCCAAAACATCTTTCAAGCTGTCAGGCATTCCCTTGGCAGCAAGAGCCTCTCGATCGATGCTGCAGTGTACACAAGTGGCGTCGGGGGCAAATGCTTGCACGCTTTGTTACCACTCCACTATGTCTCCCTGTTATGGCTTTTGCGCCATCATTACAGCTCCCAAAACATCTTGACCACCAAAGTCCATTTGATGTCACAAAGCTGTCCAGTACTTTAAAAATATCCTCTCCTGTTGTCCTGGTTTCCAGTGGTTTGCAGAAGAGGATGTCTTCCTTAATTGGCCTCCCATAAACGTAACGGACATATACCAGGAGCTGTGCCAGGCCCGCCACGTCTGTTGACTCATCCAGCTGTAACGCATAGAATTCACTGGCTTGTATGGGAAGCAGTAATTGTTTAAAAACATCTCTTTCCATGTCAGTGATGCATCGTGAAATAGTGTTGTTTGATGAAGGCATTGTCTGTATAGTTTTTTGGGCCTTTTCCCCCAGCATTGTCCCTGCCATATCTGCGGCAGCAGGAAGAATTAAGTCCTCCACAATAGTATGGGACTTGCCTGTCCTAGCCACTCAGTAGCTCACCATAAAAGACGCTTCTAGCCCCTTCTTATTAATGGTATCTGTTGCTTTTATACACAAAAGTTGTCTTAATTCTCGCTCCAAAAACTCCTGTGGCTTATTTTTCAAATTGGCATGTTTCGTTTCTAAATGTCTGCGCAAGACTGAAGGTTTCATCGAGTTGTGAGATAGTACTTTTGCACATATAACACACTGTGGCTAAGGAAAGGCACTACTCCCAATAAAAATGTACCCCAAATCAATGTAGTTCTCATCATATTTGCGCCTCTTCGATGGTCCAACGTTCCTGTCTGTTGTTCGGTGCTTTCCCGGGTAAGGAGGCAGTAGCTCTTCGGCTGCATCAGATTCACAACTGTCAGTATCCATGCTAGCTGGGCTAACAACAAATATATAATAACTGATGCTAGCATTGGATGTGCTCGTGGAAGCAGAACAACTTGTGTCGTCGACAGGTGCAGGAGTACTACCAGTAGAGCTGGTTTGTGTCTCTATGGACGCGGGCCTAACTTTTTTTAACCATTTGTCAATTTTCGAGCAAACAGAATGAGCAGCAGCTATGTTTGGCTACATACAGACCGTTAATGGAATTCCCGTGAGAGAGTAACGGTTCATGTGATTGGATGTTAATTATTTGACTAGGCTACCTGTATTTGACATTATGTTGTTATTTCACTGAACGCTATTTTTGGCAGTGAAACGAGGCTACTAAGGCAAGAAAAAAAACTCACCCAAATGTATAGCCCTGTTGGAAAATATAAATGGACTGTTTGAAATATAAATGGATTGTTTGAAATTGTGCTTTAAAAATGAAATTATTTAAAAAATATTATTTACATGTATGTAAATCACATTTTTATTTGGCGTACCCCCGACGGAAATGCGCGTGGGAATACCTGCGTTAGATGACAAACTAGGAGGTTAAACTTGTTCTGTCACAATAGTCTTTTGGTGAACTGTGAGGAAACACAATTTCAGTTCAAAACAAAATCTGTGTTTTTCTCACTGACCTTGGTGTTGTTTCTTTCCCAGGGGACATTGCAGTACTAAAAAGGGGCACCCCTCTGTACGGCCAGCCTTCCTGGTGGGGGGACGGGGACGCAGACGATGAGAACTCTGGGAAGCAGGATGGGACGACAACTGACAGGAAGCAGGAGAGATCTGAGTCAGGTAGATGCTGTCTAGCCTGGAATACAGACTGAAGTTAGCTGTGTTTCACTTTGTCTGTCTGCCTGTCTTTCTGTGTGCCTGTTTATACATCAAAAACCCTACCAGAGAACAGTAGACTTTTGCCTTTCTGGTAGCATATGACAGCAATTGAATCTCAAAGTCTAAGTCCTTGTATTACGCCATCTTGATATCTGCTTGAAACGACAGATTATAAAGACCCCAAGGAGACAACAGCCGAGGCCCAGGAGAATGTCCTGTACACCTCAAGCCAGGAGCCCAGTTACTTCGAGATCCCCTCCTATACCAAGGAACCCCCCTCCCAAGACACGGAAGGCGCCACCGCCACTAACCCCGCCTCCGGCCCTGAAGCCGTCCCCCAGGGCCACGCCTCCTTCACCATCGACTTTGACCTGCAGGCGTCCAATAAGGTGACGGTTAAGGACCGGGTGGCGAAGGTGGTGCCGGAGGTGAGGCCACGGCCCCCAAAAAAGGGCGCAGGAGAGGAGCTGAGCGCCCTGCAAACGGCCATGGTGGCGGCGGAGGTGAAAGTAGCTGATTGGCTGGCCCAGAACGAGATCCCATTGGCTCGTACGGAGTCGGTCGACAGAGTGGTGGAGGACGACGGGGAGAGCGTGAAGAGTGACGTGCCGGTTCAGCTGAAGAGTCTTAAAGGTAAGACCAACCAACCAATCACCATGAGAATAGAATTTAGATTTTTCCGTCAGCAAGTCCTCTTGCCATTGCATTACATAGCACTACACAGTTATTACACTATGAGACAGTTTCCCAAACACAGATTAAGATTAGTCCTTGATTTGAAAGCATGCTCAATAGATGATCTCCATCGAAAGCGCTTCATAGTCTAGGACTATGCTTAATCGGTGTCTGGGAAACCAACCTAATAGGTTCATAGGATTCTAACTGCACACACCAAACGGCCAACCCCCTTCTCTCTCGTTTCAGGTAGTAAACACGAGGACGGTACCCAGAGCGACTCAGAGAACGCAGCCGCTCTGGGAGAGCAACGCCGGGCCGCCCTCGAGGACCACTCCGGGGGGCTGTGGGGCGGCCGACTAGAGGGGTCAGGGGTCAAGATACGAGAGGGGCGCGCCAACGTCCCAGAGGGACTCTTTGCCGAGGAAGATAGCCCAGCCCGACGACACAGGTCCTCAGCTTCCAAAATGGCACCCATCGGAGGAGAGTTAAGAGAGAGAGAGAGGACCAAGGATTCCGTTCCTTACCACCGCGACCAACACCAACCGATAGGACTTGGGGAGGGGTTTCAGAATCGCCATGGAGACGACTATAGTGACCGGGGGACCTATACCATAGAGATAGAGAACGAAGATAACCAAGAGGAGGAGGCCAGGAAAATGATTGACAAGGTGGGGATGGTAAATAGGACTTTAATGAGCTTAAACTGTCATTTGAATCCTGTTTAATCTGAATAACTATTTTACACAGTCTTTAGTCCCAGAATTGGTGTCTTTTTGTCAAGGGCATGGCCTCGTATTTACTGCAAGTGGTACTGTGCAAGTGCACTAAGCCCACATTATGTTGACCTCTTGATTGAATGTTTGGTTGAATGTTTATTTAAGTCCATGTTCTGGCCCAGGTATTTGGTGTGGAGGACTACCAGGCTCTGTCCAGGGTGGGGGGCTATCCTGACATCCAGAGAAAGAGACTGACCACTCAGAGACCAGGCTCAGGAGACAGAGGCAAGCCTGGACGTATCGAACCAGAGGTAACAGCATTTCTGTCTGTCTAAACAGAGACTCTCCATTGCAGATGAGTGAAGGAGTTCAACTCCAAGCCAGACACTACTGTAGATTTGCTATATTTATACTCCCAAGATTAAAACAGACTTCACACATAAAGAAAACTTTCAGTTTGATGCCATTCCTTGTGGAAAAAAATACGATATTTTATAAAGAAAGGATATATGCTCTCAAACGTGCTGTTTTGCTTGAAGTAGTCCTAAGCATTTTACCTGTAAATAATAGATGTGTACATGCCACTGTGACACTCTGACTAGTAGAATTTGTACTTGTCTTCCCCCATGCTCTAATCTCTCCCCTTTATGTTGGGGACTGGGTGTTGTTCAATTTCGCTTTCTCCCCTGTTTGTCCTCCAGTCTCTCCCAGAGGAGCTGGTTGTGGGTGGTCCCAGGTGGGTCTCCCAATGGGCTACTCTGGCAGCCAGCCACATCAGGACTGACCCCGAGGGCTCTGGAGCGGAGTCCCATGTCCACTACCACATTGAGGACAGAGGTGCTACTGCTGGGTTTAGACCTGTTCTGAAATTGAAGTGCTTTGCTGTTTTTCAGTTGTTTTTAATTTATGAGTCATACCACTTTTTTCAGTATAAAGTCAATAATAAGTAGAATAAAGAAAAGAGTGTTGGGTATTTATATTGCCAATATATGAGAGTTAGACACAGTAGATATTATTGTGTAGAAATGATTATGATTTTTTATACCCTGTCTCTCTATAGCTGAGATCAGTGAGTCCAGTCACTCTGCCTCCATGGCCTCCTCCAGCTATACAGAGCGCAAGAGGAGAACCCTGCCCCAGCTCCCCTCCACCGAGGAGGCAACCCCAGGGGGGAGGAGATCCCCTGGTCCAGCTCACCGCCCCTACGATGTGGGGGAGAAACAGGACACTGAGCTCCAGGAGAAGGAGAACCAGGAGATGGGGAGAGGAGGGAGGACCAAGCCTGGTGGTGGAGGTGGTGGGGGTAGCCAGGCTGGTAGTGTGGGTGGAAGCACCAGAGGAAGTCCGAAAAAAGGCTCTCCAGCGAAGAACCAAGATGCGGGAAGCCGGAAAGAAACTTTGTTGGCGAAACTCCCTCCTCGGCCAGGGAGTAGTGGGGGGAAGAGACTGGATGAGGCACGGAGGAGGAAGAAGGAGATGGAGGAGAAGGCTAAAGAAAGGGAGAGTGCTGGGAAGCCGCTTCTTAGACAAGAGAGCTTTACGGTGGAGAGACCCAGCACCAACGTCCCCCAGGAGCTCATCCCACGGATTGACACGCAAACTGGGGCACGAATACTGACAAAGGAGGGCAGGGTGGATAGTACCACCCGGCAGAAGGACTCAGAGGCGGTGGCTGCGTTTCTGGAGACAACGGTATCAGACCTGGGTGAACCAATTAGCCAGTCCATCGATGGGTCTTTGTCGCCCGAGTCGGATGTGGACACCACCAGCACCGTTAGCCAAGCAGCGGGCGTCGGAGGGCGGAAGGTGGTTCACCAGAAGAGACGTACCCTAACTGCCCAGCAGAAAGAGAGGGAGAAGACGGTGCTGTGTTCCTCCACCAAGGGGCCTACCAGAGCCAGAGATACCCAGGATAGGAAACCCAAATCCAGACCGTCTGGAGGACAAGGGACCCGCCAAGCTGGTCGTGCCTGGACCTCCCTGGACCTAACAGATGACGACGTCAACTCCAACTCCCTCCTCTCCGACTCCCAACCCTCCATACAGGAGGTTAGCTCCCACAGTTCCCACGCCAGAACCCAGGCCGGAAGCACCAGAGTGGAGGCTAGCACCAAGGCTAGCCGGGCTAAAAACACCCAGGCATCCAGCACCACCACAAACACCCTCAGTAAACCTACCACCACCTTGCCCAAGGTGCGGCCCACCCGGTCCTCGATACTCAGACGTGCCCGTTTGGGGGACTCCTCCGATACCGAACCAGCCGACATGGACCGGATGTCCGTAGCCTCCGAGGCTAGCACTGCTAGCTCCAGGTCCGCAGCTCCCGGACCAGGGTTCCGGAGAGGCCTGTCCCGCATTGAGGCCCTGGCCCAGCCCAGGAAGTCCAGGATGGGATCTCCGTCTGCCCAGAGTGACTCAGAGGCCACGGGGGGCCGTAGCCGGGGGATAGGGGCTCGTAGCATTGCTACCGACTACGCCGTCCGACAGGGACTCAGAGGAGTCAGCAACATGGGAGGGATAATACCCAGGGCCAGGGCTAACAGTGCCTCCAAACTACCTGACAAGTCTAAGGGCTACATCACCCCCACAGGTACTGTACTGTCTGATACAGAAGTAGTGTTTCTGAGTGACTGTTCTCTAGTAACTTATCCACCGCAATGTTTGATTTGGTATCATGTTTGTGCTATAGTCTTTTTGTAGGTTCTGTCATTATTGAGCATCTTTATGTACATTTACATGTAAACTCAGCAAAAAAATGTCATCTCACTGTCAACTGCGTTTATTTTCAGCAAACTTAGCATGTGTAAATATTTGTGTGAACATAACAAGATTCAACAACAGACATAAACTGAACAAGTTCCACAGACATGTGACAAGCAGAAATGTAACAATGTGTCCCTAAACAAAGGGGAAGTCAAAATCAAAGTAACAGTCAGTATCTGGTGTGGCCACCAGCTGCATTAAGTACTGCAGTGCATCTCCTCCAGGGTGCTGAAAAAGGGCCGTTTTTTTTTTTACTGAGTTTGTGTAAAATCTCCTCTCTATGGACAGTTGTGTGTACCTAGTAGTGGTAAAGCCCTCAATCACTACTACTGCTACTGACAAAACATCTTCTCTTGACTCCAGCTGGTGGCCGGTGGCGCCGGATGCCCATGGACTACGCCTCCACCTCTGAGGACGAGTTCGGCTCCAACCGCCACCCATCCAAGCACGGCGGTCCCGCCCGGCAGTTTGCGTCGCCGCGACTGACCCAGCTGGGTGGCTCCGCCCCTGCCACGCCCAGTCCGGGGGGTATAGCGGCACTGAGGCAGCAGTCAGCAGGCAGAGAACAGGAGGAGTACATGAAGGACTGGACCACTCACAGTGAAGAGATCGCCAGGTATGGAGGAGCACTCTGTACTGTACATATACAGAGAAACTGTAGGGTCAATTCCATAGGGGAGCAATCTCACTAGACCTATACAATATAATAGGGTCAATTCTATAGAGGAGCAAGTTACTTTGAGAACAAGTATAACCTCAAAAGTATCCATTTTGCAACATTCATTATTTCATTTCATGCACTATATACTCACAATAATACACAATAGAAGTAAAATCAAGGGTATTTAACTGATTCATTCCCTGTATGTTGACAGGATCAGTCAGGACCTAGCCAAAGACCTGGCCATGCTGGCAAGGGAGATCCATGACGTGGCCGGAGAGATCGACTCAGTCAGCCCAGCCGCTAGTGCTGCCACTGACCCAGGAGCCATGGTACTACACATCCCACAATGCAATAATCCCACTTTATGTAGCTGTTGACATCAGTCATGATTTCCCCAAAAGTCTGAGCTACATGAACATATCAGGGCCCATATTCATAAAGCGTCTCAGAGTAGGAGTGCTGATCGAGGAATATGATCTAAATTCTAAAAACTGAGACTAGATCAGTACTCCTGCTCCTTGTGAATATTGTGGATTTACAGTACCTGTCAAAAGTTTGGACACACCTACTCATTCAAGGGTTTTTCTTTGTTTGTACTATTTTCTACATTGTAGAATAATAGTGAAGACATCAAAACTATGAAATATCACATATGGAATCATATAATAACCAAAAAAAGTGTTAAACAAATCAAAATAGATTTTAGATTTTAGATTCTTCAAAGTAGCCACCCTTTCCCTTGATGACAGTTTTGCACACTCTTGGCATTCTCTCAACCAGCTTCACCAGGAATGCTTTTCCAACAGTCTTGAAGGAGTTCCACCATATGCTGAGCACTTGTTGGCTGCTTTTCCTTCACTCTGTGGTCCCAAACCATCTCAACTGGGTTGATGTCGGGTGATTGTGGAGGCCAGGTCATCTGATGCAGCACTCCATCACTCTACTTCTTGGTCAAATAGCACTTACTCAGCCTGTAGGTGTGTTGAGTCATTGTCCTGTTGAAAAACAAATGATAGTCCCGCTAAGCGCAAACCAGATGGGATGGCGTATCGCTGCAGAATGCTGTGGTAGCCATGTTGGTTAAGTGTGCCTTGAATTCTAAATAAATCACAGACAGTGTCACCAGCAAAGCACCCACCATGCTTCATGGTGGGAACTACACATGCGGAGATCATCCGTTCACCTACTCTGCGTCTCACAAAGACACAGCTGTTGGATCCAAAAATCTCAAATTTGGACTCATCAGACCAAAGGACAGATTTCCACCGGTCTAATGTCCATTGCTCGCGTTTCGTGGCCCAAGCAAGTCTTTTCTTATTATTGGTGTCCTTTAGTAGTGGTTTCTTTGCAGCAATTCGACCATGAAGGCCTGATTCACAATATCTCCTCTGAACAGTTGATGTTGAGATGTGTCTGTTACTTGACCTCTGTGAAGCATTTATTTGGGCTGCAATCTGAGGTGCAGTTAACTCTAATGAACTTATCCTCTGCAGCAGAGGTAACTATGGGTCTTTATTTCCTGTGGCAGTCCTCATGAGAGCCAGTTTCATCATAGCGCTTGATGGTTTTTGCAACTGCACTTGAAGAAACTTTCGAAATCCTTTAAATTTTCCGCATTGACTGAACTTCATGTCTTCAAGTAATGATGGACTGACGTTTCTCTTTGCTTATTTGAGCTGTTCTTGCCATAATATGGACTTGGTCTTTTACCAAATAGGGCAATCTTCTGTATACCACCCCTACCTTGTCACAACACAACTGATTGGCTCAAACGCATTTAGAAGGAAAGAAATTCCACAAATTTACTTTTAACTAGGCACACATGTTAATTGAAATGATTTCCAGGTTACTACCTCATGAAGCTGGTTGAGAGAATGCAAGCGTGTGTAATGAACACGATGGGAGACAGAGAGCTGGTTTCAAGCGCAGGGCGCAGCAGGAGCTTATTGGTAAAGAACCACAGGAGGAGGCAGGTAGCTGGGTCCAGGGGCAGGCTGAAGGTCATACACAGGGGGTCCAAAAGGGCAACAGTACAGGCAGGGAAAAGGCTAGTAACGTAGTCCGGAAGATCAGGCAATAGGTAGATAACAGGAAATCCAATAGGCGAAAGTACAGGCAGGGAACAAGCAAAAGGCGTTGTTAGTGATGCAGGCAAAAACAATCATACACGGGAGGATTAACTAACAGGACCACCAGCGCTCCAAATAGAAGTGGGTCACAAAACAATACCTCACAGTGATGTGGTGCAAAGAACTGAACTAAATAGTGTGTGATAATGACATACAGGTGTGTGAACAGGTGATCAGAATTCAGGTGATTGGGATCTGGAGAGTGAGCTGCGTTCAGGGGATCTATGTGTTTGAGAGTGTGAGTTGGAAGCAGACGTTACAGCGTGTGCAAAGCTGTCATCAAGGCAAAGGGTAGCTACTTTGAAGAATATCAAATATATTTTGATTTGTTTAACACTTTTTTGGTTACTACATGATTTCATACGTGTTATTTCATAGTTTTGATGTCTTCACTATTATTCTACAATGTAGAAAATAGTACAAATAAAGAAAAACCTTGGAATGAGTAGATGTGTCCAAACTTTTGACTGGTACTGTATATATCAGAAAACAATTTACTTTGTATTGGGTGATTTGCCCAGTTGGAGGAGCGAGTTTTTGACGATGGCTTGGATCTGAGGAGCGGCCCGTCAACAGAGAGCATTCTGGGTAATAACGTCCGCCCCGTGGAGCTCCGGCCACGCAACTCTAACAGACAGGGTCCCCGCGCCATTCGCCGCCAGACCTGGAACAGAGAGGACGTGAGTTGTTGCCGCTTGAAATCCAAACTAAAAGTAATAATAATTGAAGTATTTGATTGTACTATGGTTTAGCCTGGTTTCTAGTTTGTTTCAGCTTGTCTTTATCCAATGTGTGTTTATAATGACAATGGCAACATTACTAGTTTGAGATAAAAAACGTTTGAAAAGCAGTCGTTAGAGAGAGAGACTAAACACAGCCCAAAAACCAAAAGGACTTGATGTCAGGGTGAATTGACCCTATCCCATCAGAGACCTACTGTATTATTGATGAAACAGTGTGTAACTTGAAAAGTTATTCATAAACCAATTAGGCACATTTGAGCAGTCTTGATATAACATTTTGAACTGAAATGCAATGATTCATTGGATCAATCTAAAACTTTGCACAACACTGCTACCATCTAGCGGACAAAATCTAAATTGTGCCTGGGCTGGAATAATACATTATGGCCTTTCTCTTGAATTTCAAAGATGATGGTACAAAAAAACGGTTGTTTTTTTCTTTATATTTTCTTTTACCAGATCTAATGTGTTATATTCTCCTACATTCATTTCACATTTCCACAAACTTCAAAATGTTTCCTTTCAAGCGGTATCAAGAATATGCATATCCTTGCTTCAGGTCCTGAGCTACAGGCAGTTAGATTTGGGTATGTCATTTTAGGCGAAAATTGAAAAAAAGGGTCCGATCCTTATGAGGATTTATTAATAACACATTTATAACTATATTAATGATGGATGATGCTGGTTTCTGGGAGATTTGGGCAAAAATAAGCTATTGTATATCTAATATCCTCATGGTTTTGTGACTGCATATAGCCGTGGTATCCCTGCCTGTCCTAGTTATTATGCTATTTTAGGTGTTGAAACACCTCTTATATAAGACCTCCTCTTTTCCTTGTTTTTTTCCCCTCAGGCGGTGTTGGACAGTTTACTATTAGCGTCTGTGACCCAGCTCTCTGCACGGATACGCCATTCTGTGGACAAAACAGCCGGCAAAATCAGGTCGGCATCACCTTTCATCGCGATTCATTCAAAGAAAAGGAATGTGAAATAATGAATTCCCTGATTTTGATGATGAAGTGTTAGGAGTGCTTTATGAGTTTGCAAGTAAACCCAAGCAGTGTGAAATAATAGGCGTTTGACTTTGAAGTCATTTTATTCTGAATACATGCAGCTACATGCTGTGCTTTGAACTGGATCAAATCCGGATAACGACAAAGAAGAGTCAGTAGTGTTGTATAAGATATGATGGATTGTATCCTAGAAAATACTGTATCCTAATTTGGATATTATGAATGGCACTTCATAAAGGTTGAGATGACAACTCGAAACATCCATCCTCACTTTTTCAACATCAGAAACCACTTTCATGTTCCCCCTCAACCCATTTCACACGAATTAAATCACTCAACGTGATCATATAACAGATTTTTTTTTTTTCAATTTATTTTTAAAAACTTCTCCAGGATACTATTCAAAGATAAGGACCGGAAATGGGACGAGATTGAGAATAAGCTCCAAGCCGAGCATGACTCTCTACTCCTCAAGACTTCCAGCACGGTAAGGTGCCAGACCCCAACTGTCCTTACCTCACACCTTGTCTCTTGCTGTACCACCCAGCTGCTGCGATAAATGACTGCAGAGGACAGGTGGAAATATTTTCAAGTTCAGGTTTCAAGTTTTATTAGTCGTAGGTACCGGATACACATAGTATACATCGTTCAACAAAACGCTTACTGGCAGGTTCCTTCTGGACAGTGCAACCACAATACAACTTAATAAAAGATAATAATAGAAACATACAGTTAATGGTTCAGTAGAATAGAATAAACATTTTAGCGTAAGTATAATACAGGAAGGCACAATTTATAGTCCAATATTTACACGTGTTTTGGGGGAATGGGGGTTGGGGGGCAAGTGTTTAAATTGTGCAGTATTTAGCAATAATAATAACATTCTGGTAGAGGCAGTTGTGATGTGTGTGTAGCATGAATGTATATGTGTCTGTGTGGGTGTGGGAATGCTTGCGTCAGGGAGTGCATGTGTGCTAAGGTGCAGAGAATCAGAGCAGGTAGTCAGTCCAGTTCATGTGTTCAGCAGTCTGATGGCTTGTAGATAGAAACTGCTCTGAGCCTGTTGGTATCAGACCTCATGCTCCAATAACGTCTTCCCAACGGTAAGAGAGTGAACGGCTCGTGGCTGGGGTGTGTGGAGTCCTTGATGATGCTGCGGGCCTTCCTCAGGCACCGTTTCCAGTAGATGTCCTAGATGGGTGGGAGCACAGTCCCAGTGATGTACTGGGCCATCTTCACCACCCGCTGGAGGGCCTTGCGGTCATAGACGGAGCAATTCCCGTACCAGGTCGTGATGCAACCGGCTCTCGATGGTGCAAGAGAAGTGCCTGGTAAAAATCTAAACACAAACCAGAGAGTGCTTATTTGGGGTGATGATGCAACAAAACTTTGGGACGGTAAATAATTGATGACTTCTACCACCATCTGGGTAGCTCGGAGTAGTTTTAAAGGCCATCATTGGCTGATGGTGCTGTTGCATTAATCATGTCTGTTAAGCCTGACAAACAGCCAGATGTAGTAGGACGACCTAAACAGAAGGTGGTAAGGGGGTGAGGTAAGGACGTGTTTCTCAAACCTGCCCCCCGGTCTGCACAGTCACATTTGTTTAATTGAGATGTGAGTTGGCATCACTTTCTGAATCAAGATAATAAGTCACTTCCTCTCAATTCTGAAAGTATAAGTTATGTTTCTTGATTATAATAAAGTATTTTGATATCCACTTTAATTGATGAGGTTTGACTCTCCCCCCCCCTCTCTCTCTCGCTCCCTCTTTTCTCTCCCCCTCTCTCTCCCTCCCTCCCTCTGTCTCTCCCTCCCTCCCTCTGTCTCTCTCTCTCCCTCCCTCTGTCTCTCCCTCCCTCCCTCTGTCTCTCTCTCTCCCTCCCTCTGTCTCTCTCCCTCCCTCTCTCTTGCCTCTCTCTCACTCTCTCACTCCCTATCTTTCTCGCTCTCTGAGAGTATAACATAACATTCGACAACAGTATCGAACATCACATCAGAATCAAGTGCCACTCTCGGGTGAATGGCGATAATATGTCCGTCCTGGGATTTGAACCGACAACCTTTCAGTCCCACCTCCCTATATCAGCTATCCCTCATCACTGTCCTCCCGTATTAAAAAGTGTCTCAGAGTAGGATTGCTGATCTAGGATCAGGTCCCTCATGTTCATATAATTTTATTAATTATGATCTAAAAGGCTAAACTGCTCCTATATCAGAACTTCCATTCAAGCTGGAGGAGAGGAGCAGTTTAATTAGTCAAAGGACTTGACTTATAGTCTGTTGTCGTGGGCGGTCCAAAAAATACTGCCTTGCTCATGAACAAGGTTGTAAATTCAGGCTGAACACAGTGGCTGGCCTTAGGCTACCTCTCAGTGATGTGTCCATTCACTAGAGTCCAAATGGAGGGGGTGATTATGCCACGTTTTAATTGCTTAAACTTTTCCCAGTAGAAAGGAGGAAGATAACAAGGGTCAATCTGATGTTGTGGTTGTTGTTGTTTAAGGAAGGTAACAGGTGAGGACATCGATGTCTTATCGTGAACGGTATCCCTTCTTCAATTCCCGAAACAATTTGTGTGTGTTTTGTTGACCTTTTTGTTTGTTGTGTGGTTGTTTACCAGGAGATCACCACCGTCCTCCAGGATCTGAAGAGAGTGGAGAGACAGTTACTAGGTATGAGTCATACATGATTTGATTTCAGCTGTATATAGTACAAGTCATATAGATATACAGTTAGCATCTGCATAGAGCATCTATATTCATATGTATTTCATCATATCAATCATCACATTTTTATATAAATAAATCTTCCATTCTCTGATTGATTCTTTGCTTGCTTGATTGACTGATTGACAGACCTTCTCCTCTTTGACTGACAGACCTTCCCTTTGACTGACTGATTAACATACCTTCTCCTCTTTGATTGACAGACCTCCTCTTTGACTGACTGATTAACAGACCTTCTCCTCTTTGATTGACAGACCTCCTCTTTGACTGACTGATTAACAGACCTTCTCCTCTTTGACTGACTGATTAACAGACCTTCTCCTCTTTGATTGACTGATTGACAGACCTCTTTGACTGACTGATTAACAGTCCTTCTCCTCTTTGACTGACTGATTGACAGACCTCTTTGACTGACTGATTAACAGTCCTTGTCCTCTTTGATTGACTGATTGACTGACTGATTGACAGACCTTCTCCTCTTTGACTGACTGATTGACAGACCTCTTTGACTGACTGACTGACAGTCCTTCTCCTCTTTGATTGACTGATTGACAGACCTTCTCCTCTTTGACTGACTGATTGACAGTCCTTCTCCTCTTTGATTGACTGATTGACATACCTCTTTGACTGACTGATTGACAGACCTTCTCCTCTTTGATTGACTGATTGACAGACCTTCTCCTCTTTGACAGACTGATTGACAGACCTTCTCCTCTTTGATTGACTGATTAACAGACCTTCTCCTCTTTGACTGACTGATTGACAGACCTCTTTGACTGACTGATTGACAGACCTCTTTGATTGACTGATTGACAGACCTCTTTGATTGACTGATTGACAGTCCTTCTCCTCTTTGATTAACTGATTGACAGACCTTCTCCTCTTTGACTGACTGATTGACAGTCCTTCTCCTCTTTAAATGACTGATTGACATACCTCTTTGACTGACTGATTGACAGACCTTCTCCTCTTTGATTGACTGATTGACAGACCTTCTCCTCTTTGACTGACTGATTGACAGACCTTCTCCTCTTTGACTGACAGACCTTCCCTTTGACTGACTGATTAACATACCTTCTCCTCTTTGATTGACAGACCTCCTCTTTGACTGACTGATTAACAGACCTTCTCCTCTTTGACTGACTGATTAACAGACCTTCTCCTCTTTGATTGACTGATTGACAGACCTCTTTGACTGACTGATTAACAGTCCTTCTCCTCTTTGAGTGACTGATTGACAGACCTCTTTGACTGACTGATTAACAGTCCTTGTCCTCTTTGATTGACTGATTGACTGACTGATTGACAGACCTTCTCCTCTTTGACTGACTGATTGACAGACTACTTTGACTGACTGACTGACAGTCCTTCTCCTCTTTGATTTACTGATTGACAGACCTTCTCCTCTTTGACTGACTGATTGACAGTCCTTCTCCTCTTTGATTGACTGATTGACATACCTCTTTGACTGACTGATTGACAGACCTTCTCCTCTTTGATTGACTGATTGACAGACCTTCTCCTCTTTGACAGACTGATTGACAGACCTTCTCCTCTTTGATTGACTGATTAACAGACCTTCTCCTCTTTGATTGACTGATTGACAGACCTCTTTGACTGACTGATTGACAGACCTTCTCTTTGACTGACTGATTGACAGACCTCTTTGACTGACTGATTGACAGACCTCTTTGATTGACTGATTGACAGACCTCTTTGATTGACTGATTGACAGACCTCTTTGACTGACTGATTGACAGACCTCTTTGACTGACTGACTGACAGTCCTTCTCCTCTTTGATTAACTGATTGACAGACCTTCTCCTCTTTGACTGACTGATTGACAGTCCTTCTACTCTTTAAATGACTGATTGACATACCTCTTTGACTGACTGATTGACAGACCTTCTCCTCTTTGATTGACTGATTGACAGACCTTCTCCTCTTTGACTGCCTGATTGACAGACCTTCTCCTCTTTGACTGCCTGATTGACAGACCTTCTCCTCTTTGATTGACTGATTAACAGACCTTCTCCTCTTTGATTGACTGATTGACAGACCTCTTTGACTGACTGATTGACAGACCTTCTCCTCTTTGACTGACTGATTGACAGACCTCTTTGACTGACTGATTGACAGACCTCTTTGATTGACTGATTGACAGACCTCTTTGATTGACTGATTGACAGACCTCTTTGATTGACTGATTGACAGTCCTTCTCCTCTTTGACTGACTGATTAACAGACCTTCTCCTCTTTGATTGAGTGATTGACAGTCCTTCTCCTCTTTGATTGACTGATTGACAGACCTTCTCCTCTTTGACTGACTAATTGACAGACCTCTTTGACTGACTGATTGACAGACCTCTTTGATTGACTGATTGACAGACTTTCTCCTCTTTGATTGACTGATTGTCAGACCTTCTCCTCTTTGAGTGACTGATTGACAGACCTTCTCCTCTTTGATTGACTGATTGACAGTCCTTCTCCTCTTTGCCTGACTGATTGTCAGACCTTCTCTTTGATTGACTGATTGACAGACCTCCTCTTTGATTGACTGATTGACAGACCTCCTCCTCTTTGATTGACTGATTGACAGACCTTCTCCTCTTTGAGTGACTGATTGACAGACCTTCTCCTCTTTGATTGACTGATTGACAGTCCTTCTCCTCTTTGACTGACTGATTGTCAGACCTTCTCTTTGATTGACTGATTGACAGACCTCCTCTTTGATTGACTGATTGACAGACCTCCTCTTTGATTGACTGATTGACAGACCTTCTCCTCTTTGATTGACTGATAGACAGACCACCTCTTTCATTGACTTAGACCTTCTCCTTCTCCTCTTTGCTCCACAGTGATTGATGTGATGGTGGATCCGGACGGCACCCTGGATGCCCTGACCAGCCTGGGACTGACCAGCCCTCTGACCGACCTGCAGAGGGTCAGTCCTGGGGCAGTGGGGCCCTCCGCTGCGGGTCACCCCCCTGGAGGTAGTAGTGGAGAAGGCCCTTCTAGCAGCACCCTGTCGGCCCCAAGCGGTGGAGCCTCCTCGGGGGCCTCAGGCACCTCTACCCAGGTGGCAGAGAGAGACCTGGGACTCCATGTGAATAATAATCTGCCCTCTAGTGGTGGAGAACAGAACTGTGTGGTTCATAAATGAGGAGGATACTGGATCTAGAACACACTACTAAAGTACAACTACCTAAACACGTGCTTGGAGGGGCCCTGATTGAGGCTCACTACTAGGGAGGATGGTAAAAGACTTGGAGAGATGGGATTCCCACTGGGCACAGACGTCAATTCAATGTCTATTCCACATTGGTTCAACGTCATTTCATTGAAAAGACGTGGAAACTATGTTGACTCAACTAGTGCACGCCCAGTGGGTTGATATGTCCTTCAATGTCTGGACAAACCTCCTGAACATCAGACCTGACCAAAAGAGAAGTAAATAAACACTTTTTAATCTTTGTCTATGACATACCAATCCGTTTGTTCATATGAATTGGAGCCAACCGTGAGCTTGTTCTGTAGCTATAACATGTGTATAACAGGGTTGTGAAAGGATTATGTACTGTCAATACAATCTATGTACCAGTACATGTCCTACAGTCCGTTATCAATACTACTATATCCATATTCTTGAACCCGTTTGAAAAGTATCAAGAGTTGTTTTGCGTTATGATCTGCTAACTGCACCTGTTGCTGGTTGATTGATGATTTTTCAGAAGACATTTGATATGATTCCGTTTGTGTTCGACAGTGTTGCCGATTGTGTAACACCGTGGAACTTTAAACACTAAAAACAAATGGATCTATATAGTGGCAAATAAGGGTTCTTTGGCTTTGGTTCTTTAACCATACTCATAAGGTTCTAAATGGAACCTGTATGGTGCTATGAAGAACCTTTTCCATTAAAAAAAGGTTATATATAGAGCCAAAAAGGGTTCCGCTGTGGTTCCAACCCTTTTGGGGGCTATATAGAACCCTTTTTTTATGGAGAATGGTTCTGTAAAGAACCTTCTCAATCTCAAAGGTTTTTTAATTCAGATTTAATAGATATATTATATTGTTAAAATTCCATAGGTTGTATTATTGTTGAATCAGGTGTGCTAGCTCTGGAACAGCTGGGGGTTCCTGAGGAGAGAATTGAGAACTACTTAGTCAACCGCTCTCAATTGACACAAGGCCATACGTGAGTTTGTCACTGGCTATAGTCACATAATGTATCGCATGTAACAGCATAACCCAACAGATTAGATCAACTGAAATTACACTCACTCACGGTTGGACAAAAAGAGCTGTTAGCAAACCACACCCCAGAATATTCAAATGAGCCGTTGACTGTTGCCTGATCGACTGTCTGCTTTGTGGTTACAACCCTTTTGGGGGCTATATAGAAGCCAAATTACAACAAACACTAAATGGACACCATGGTTCAGCATTGGAGAATAGAATTCAGTGTCTTTCTGAAAATATTTTTCTGAATATCCTGCCATTATGCATAGCATAGCTCGGCAAATATTGTGAATATGAACATATAGCATACTGTATCTGTTAGCTGACTTGTAGCACTTGCAGCTTGGTGCGCTTGTTCTAATATTACGATTTTTCCACTAAAGAGAGACCAATATTATTCTTTATTTATTCAGATAAAAAGACATAGGGTATGTACAGTGTTATGTATCCATTTAAATGTGTATAATAGGATTATATTATTATAATTCTCCCATCCATGCCTTCCCTTGTGGAGTGATACAGTACGTCTTAAGAATGATCCATCACAGATAGCTGTACTGTATGTTACTAATAACTAACTACTGTAGGCTAGGTGGTAAAGTAGCTTCCTGAAAAATGTGTTCCCGAAAGTAGTCCCCATATCCAAGGGTGTTACGTCACAAAGTGCCCACGGTCAAAACCACGAGAGTGTTGGATGAAACTATAAGATGGAAATAGCCTGGGTGCCTCATGTCTGGCATGACAATTGCGTAAGGAGTTGTAAAGAGTGCAGACGCAGACGGGCACGCAGGCTAGGAGATGTAGCTCAGCTAACGTTTGTTGATTTGCACATGTTAAAGCTGAGGTGATTCACCACAGAGTGGTGGTGATAGTGAGGATATCTGTCGATAGTAAGGATACGTAACATCTGTTGACCAAAACAGGTCTGGGTGTACTCCTTGTGGATGCTGGGTTTCATTGGAATTGGCTTTGATTGAGAACTGTTTTTTTGATTATCCATTATGATTGAGTCCACAGGAGGCTGGTGAGGGGAGGACGGCTCATAATAGTGACTGGAATGAAGTGAATGGAATGGTATCAAACACACGGAAACCATGTGTTTGATGTGTCAATACCATTCCATTCCAGCCATTACTATGAGCCCGTCCTCCCCAATTAAGGCACCACCAGCCATCTGTGATTGAGTCATGGAACACACACTAGTGTTCTGATTAACGTACTTGAAGAACGCGTATGGAGCGAAGAGATCTGAGTAAAAGCCAGCATAGAAAGGGATAGTCAGAGACCAGGATCATGTTCAGTCGGGAGAAAACGTTTTGAAATGGAGTTAAGCGGGTAGGTAACCACTCATTTTCATTATCCGTTGCAAAACAGTTTGCTACAGTGTACCCTACTGAACATGACCAAGTGCTGAGAGAAACCATGACATGGACCAGGAAATGAAATGGACCCAGGAAGTAAAATGGACCAGGAAGTAGCTCTATATATCCCATAGAGCTAGATAGAGGACACAACGTTGTATCTGTCCCGTTATGGCTGTGAGAGCATACAGCACCATTGAGGACATCTCCATTTTGAAGTGGTTACTTTTCTTATTCTACTACTATGAGTTGGTAAACAAACTGAAAGGGTGCACACTGCCACCTGGAGTGTGTTGTTTGAACAGGTATAAATCCAAGGTTTATGATTTACTGCCACCTGCAGTTATGCAATGTTTGTTCACAAGTGTAATTCATTGGCTGATCCCTCCCGATGAGCTGGTTTGAATTATGTGATCCTTTCTTAACCCATAAGAAGTCCCACCCAGTTCTACTTAAAAATGGTCAAAGTCCTCAATGGTGCTGCCCAAGCTAAAATGGCTTTTAGGCACGAGAGTCCTCTATCTACCTCTATGATATACCCATACTGTATCTGGATGTACTGCCTCATACCAATGTTTACACATGAATGTAACCTGATCGTAAATGTTGATGTTTCTCAGCCAAAACAGCTTGATTATTAATAAAGAAAATAGCATTTTGTGGCTCATTAGTAAGGTCTTTATTGTCTTTATGTCATTTCAAACCTTTTACATGTTTCTGCTTGTATATTTTGTACGGATAGGTTTTCTAATTGTCATGATTTATTTGTTATCTTTGTAAGATAATGGTTACATGATTTTTGTTTGTCTACTTTTGACGGATTTGAATAAACTGCATGACTATCGTTGACAGTTTTTCTCATGTGAATTTCATATCCAGATATCCATGCTGTATATATTTCTAAACACATGTTGGGACAATAACTGTAAATTCTATGAAATATTTTTGTCAGTCAGCTGCTACTGTAAAGACTCCCTGGCTACAGTATGTTAACCCTGCCTGCTTTTCTCCCTCAGCGCCACACTCAACCCTACCCCCTTGTCCGACCTCTTTCAGTCACTATTAAACGGAACATACGGGACACACATAACATAGAAATAGAATTATTAGAATGGACCGTCCCATTCAAGTCAAAACCATTTCCATTCTGTAATTCTATTTATATGGCTCAGAGGGGCCGTCTTCGGTGCTCTGTTAATTACTGTGTCTTAAGATACTCTGCTCCATTTGTTTAATCCCCCTGCAGTGTAAAAAGCCATTCCCGTTGTCATACTGGGCTACTGAGGCTGCTGCTGCACAGCATGTGTTTCTGGAGCTCTAATTCTACTGGGAGAATCTTGGGTTTTCAGAATTAAGTTGAGGCTTGTTACTGAACTGTGGTTTTGAATGTCTTGGGGTTTTACATGGAAATGAAGGATTAAGAGTGTGCTGGCCTCGTTGTCCTTTTGTCTGGGTAGGATATTATTCTGTACTGTTTCAAGTTTCAAGTTTTAATGTCACGCGCACAAGTACAGTGTAATGCCTTTCTTGCGAGCTCCAAATACAACAACGCAGTAATCGATATCGATGTAGTACTAAAAATAACATAAGGTAGAACAAAAACACACAAGAAACATAAATAAGAAGAACACAAGAAAGGAAGAAGCTTTATACAGGGTCAGTTCCAGTACCATATTTACAATGTGCAGGTACACTGGAGTGATAGACGTAGATATGTAAAGGCTTAAGGTGACTAGGCATCAGGATATATAATAAACAGAGTAGCAGCAGCATAAATAATGATTGTATTTGAGTGTGCGTGAGTGTGTAGCGTCAGTATAAATGTGTGTGTATGTTATGAGTGTGTAGAGTCAGTATAAATGTGTGTGTATGTTATGAGTGTGTAGAGTCAGTATAAACGTGTGTGTATGTTATGAGTGTGTAGAGTCAGTATAAATGTGTGTGTATGTTATGAGTGTGTAGAGTCAGTATAAATGTGTGTGTATGTTATGAGTGTGTAGAGTCAGTATAAATGTGTGTGTATGTTATGAGTGTGTAGAGTCAGTATAAATGTGTGTGTATGTTATGAGTGTGTAGAGTCAGTATAAATGTGTGTGTATGTTATGAGTGTGTAGAGTCAGTATAAATGTGTGTGTATGTTATGAGTGTGTAGCGTCAGTATAAATGTGTGTGTATGTTATGAGTGTGTGGAGTCAGTATAAATGTGTGTGTATGTTATGAGTGTGTAGAGTCAGTATAAATGTGTGTGAATGTTATGAGTGTGTAGAGTCGGTATAAATGTGTGTGTATTTTATGAGTGTGTGGAGTCAGTATAAATGTGTGTGTATGTTATGAGTGTGTAGAGTCAGTATAAACATGTGTGTATGTTATGAGTGTGTAGAGTCAGTATAAATGTGTGTGTATGTTATGAGTGTGTAGAGTCAGTATAAATGTGTGTGTATGTTATGAGTGTGTAGAGTCAGTATAAATGTGTGTGTATGTTATGAGTGTGTAGAGTCAGTATAAATGTGTGTATGTTATGAGTGTGTGGAGTCAGTATAAATGTGTGTGTATGTTATGAGTGTGTAGAGTCAGTATAAATGTGTGTGTATGTAATGAGTGTGTTGGAGTGTCAGTGTGCATGAGTGTGTAGAGTCAGTATAAATGTGTGTGTATGTTATGAGTGTGTAGAGTCAGTATAAACATGTGTGTATGTTATGAGTGTGTAGAGTCAGTATAAATGTGTGTATGTTATGAGTGTGTGGAGTCAGTATAAATGTGTGTGTATGTTATGAGTGTGTGGAGTCAGTATAAATGTGTCTGTATGTTATGAGTGTGTGGAGTCAGTATAAATGTGTGTGTATGTTATGAGTGTGTAGAGTCAGTATAAATGTGTGTGTATGTTATGAGTGTGTGGAGTCAGTATAAATGTGTGTGTATGTTATGAGTGTGTGGAGTCAGTATAAATGTGTGTGTATGTTATGAGTGTGTGGAGTCAGTATAAATGTGTGTGTATGTTATGAGTGTGTAGAGTCAGTATAAATGGGTGTGTATGTTATGAGTGTGTGGAGTCAGTATAAATGTGTGTGTATGTTATGAGTGTGTGGAGTCAGTATAAATGTGTGTGTATGTTATGAGTGTGTGGAGTCAGTATAAATGTGTGTGTATGTTATGAGTGTGTAGAGTCAGTATAAATGGGTGTGTATGTTATGAGCGTGTTGGAGTGTCAGTGTGCATAGAGAGACTGGACTAGTTTTTGATTCGTTTTGACAAATGTGATGACTTGGGGACCAAGGCAGTACCTCAATACTTCTACATATCCGACGGATATTGGTTTATATAAAGTATAACGTTCAAATTGTTTTTCTATGATATTACTGGACCTTTATGCTGCATTCAGTTTGCTACTGATACACACTTCTCACAGTAGAATACTGTATCAAAGTCTTTGGTTCATCTTACATCACATGGATATCAAAAAGTCAAGCTGTCAGTGATGATGACTTGGCACTTTGTCTCCTCACATTGACTAGGCGAAGATGTACGACACCGAACCAGCTTGTGTGTGCAATAGGGCGTTTATATTTACATAGTCTATACTTTCCATCAATTAACTATTATTGCTTGTGGTCGACTGATGAAGGTTTGAGGAGGACAAAAAAAAGAAACAGGAGTACTGGGTCAGCAAGTCTGCCTCTGCAGACCTGACTGTAGGGGAGAAGGAGAAATCAGTATGCTGTTCACTAAACACTGGAGGAAAAGTAAGGGCATAAATATAGCCATTTCCATCCTGGAGTGGAGAGATGGAGGCTTGTGAGTAAGTACATTTTGACAGGCTATATAGGAACTACTGCCATAGGAGAATGCACCTATTAAGAATCAGTTTAGCTGTGCAGTATTGATGCAATGATAGCTGCATAATTTAGGTAATGAAACTAGAACAATCACTGCAAAATCCATTCTGGTGGCAGAAAGGTTCTCCAGTCGTGACATAAATCGTTCAAGGGCCACTGAACACTTTCCTTTCTCTTTGCTTCAGTATTTACACAACCTCCATTCATTCAAGACTTACAGTATGTGGTTATATCGGCAGTGTGAAACTATATAATGACCTAAAAGGTGTACTGTATATATCAATAAAATGCCGTTAGAGGCAGAGGCAATATCACAGCAGTCGAGGCAGTGTAGTCGAGGCAGTGTAGTCGAGGCAGTGTAGTCGAGGCAGTGTCAAATCAAGACTTTATTAGCTAACACACTAGTGTCCCACTCTGGTGCAGTGTAATACAGCGATATACTCTGACATGTGCCGTAGGTTAAGCTACAGACACCACTGGACTAACCGATATAAACATACTATAGCTTTATTATCTGATACATAGATTTCCTCACTGATGTAAGAACCTCCGTTTTAATTTGAATGTAGTGCACACACACACACACACACACACACACACACACACACACACACACACACACACACACACACACACACACACACACGCACACACACACACACCCTCACTCACTCAGTGCCTATAAGTGGGTCTGGCACTCTCCCACTTCATTCTGCAGCAGCACTCCCTGTTGAGCCCCACCTCCCACGAGGAACCAGCCCACCCACTGCCCATACACACACCAGACAGTTAGACAGCCAGTGAGAGAAGAGAACCTCGGTGGGTTTGAAGAGCTACAGACAGTCACCCACTTACAGATCCACGATGGTTTAGAAGGGCTTGGCTCACTCATTGACTAGCTATAGACTGACAGTGATAGAGTCTAGAGGAGGAAAGAGGCCAGAAGAGAAGAAGAGGAGCTTTTAAGTGATTGTTTGTGAGTGTGTGTGTGTGTGTGTGTGCGTGCGTGCGTGCGTGCGTGTGCGTGTGCGTGTGTGTGTGCGTGTGTGTGTGTGTGTGTGTGCGCGCGTGCGTGCGTGTGTGCGCGTGCGTGTGTGTGTGTGCATCATGGCATCAGGAGGCCATGGGATGAGGGGTAGAGGGGAACCCCTCCACGCACCCCACCTCTCTGACATCTACGCCAACAGTGCTATCCAGCAACAGGACTATTCTGCAACCATCTGGCTCCGCAGCAAAGAGAAGCTGGAACATGTGAGTACCCTGAACGCACACTTAAACACACCTCATACACACTGGTGGAAGCTGTTGGGGAGATTCCAGAGGAATGTCGTACAGTAGTATTAGTAGGGGATAGAGGCTGAAGACAGGTTTGGCTGGGCAACTGGCTGAGAATGATTTGAGGGACAGTTGACTTCGATCTCTTGTCTAACCCAAGGATTCAGTCCACTCAACTAGGATGAAATGTAATTGACTTGGGACAGGATATCCACAGGGAACATGTTAGCTGATTAAAATATTCATGCAGGAACCAGTTTGCCAAGAGTCGTGACTATCAAAGAGATGGGGCCTAGTTCAGCTTTCCTCAAGTCAAAATGTGAAAACACTATATAAAATTGTAATAGTTTGTTTTCAAATGCCATGCAATGGAGCATTATAACAGCCTTCCCTCTCCAACCTAAACTCAAGTGTTCCACTACAGCATGTACTGTATCGTGTGTTGGAGGATGGCAGGATCTCTAGAATAGGACATCCACCGTCAATATTCAATATATTACCATTAGACTCTAAGCTAGCATCGTCCATTCTCAGCCCATTCATTTGGAATGCCTGGAGCTAGCCACCGGAGGATTGCAGCCGAGGAAATGTGCTTCGCAGCCTCCAATGAGAATTGATTACTTCCACTGTCCGCCTCACACACACTCAATGCTTGCTTTAAATAGTGCCGATCAAGCTCCAAACTTTGTTTAACTTCTTCTCTTTTAATTTGAAATGCCCACTGCCAAAACTCAAACTAACTTAAGTGTTGGGTTTCTGCTTCGGTTTCTATTTTCTACATTAGTGTTTAAGGTAAGGGAGTCATGTGTTTTCACCTTACGTTAGGGTTACACAGACTCAGGCTGAACTCCTCCGCCATAGGCTAGAGACTTCCTCTCCCTCTAAGCGTGCCCTCGCGGAGGCAGTGAGCTTTTTAGCTGAAATTGAGTGTAAATATTTCATGGTTGGGGGTGGTACGGGACTGGGAGATCTGCCTGCTTTAAGTATACTGAGTATAGCAGACACCTGTCTTGACATCCCATGTCTGAAGGGAAGCGAGAGATGTGCCACAATAACTGTTCTGTACTTGACATGGGTTCAAATAATGATTGTTTTTAAATATAGTTTCAGTGTTTGCTTGAGCCTGTCTGCAGTGCTAGATGGGAAGGGTTTACATTTTTAGGACTACAGTATTGCATTAGTTCAATTTAAGCTAGGCAAGCTCAATCAGACACAGGTCAAGTATTTGAAATGATTTCAAATAGTATTTGAACCCAGTTGTGGTGAGTTGAGACCTGCCCTGAAATCTCATGTCGGAACAGGGAGATAGTACTGTTATGTACAGTCTGTCCTCAGAAGCCCTGAGGTCTGTCTGTTACACTACACACTCTACTGTTATTTTATGCAGCCCAGACCCAACTCAACCCCACACACTAATCCATTGGGCTGGTGTATGGATCACGCAGTGCTGCATTACAATAAATGAATTATTGGGAAAGCCGAGCAGCTACAGAGTAAGATAGAGTCTCCAGCTATAGACAGAGACTTTGTGGACCGGCAGCTTCTACAGATGTAGGATCTACATTTGAGCCAGTTTGCTACAGCAGGAAAATAATCCAGCAACAGGAAATGTGAATCTTTATGTGGATTGTAATTATGTTTTGTAGGGGTTGATACATTTTTCTTTAGGGGAAGTCTGACATAAAGTGTAAATTACAGACTTTAGAAGCCTTTTTAAACCTTGAATACATTACAAGTTAGTCTTTTTTGCTGCCCGGGAATATTCTCAACAACAAAAGAGTGATCAAATTAAGATCCTGCATCTGTAATTCATCTATATTTTCACCCCATTTTAACTT
The DNA here is from genome assembly GCF_029448725.1 of Salvelinus fontinalis. NCBI lineage: Eukaryota > Metazoa > Chordata > Actinopteri > Salmoniformes > Salmonidae > Salvelinus > Salvelinus fontinalis. The sequence goes on along the minus strand of NC_074704.1, from coordinate 19,615,818 downwards.
CCTGCCAGTATTAAAACTTTGGTCATTCTTCACCGTCAGCTCACTCCAGCTCCACTGTCTGCTCTCTCACTCTCTCACTCTCTCACTCTCTCTCTCTCTCTCGTGGGCACGGCGCCAGTCTCCCATGGCACTGGTGCCCGACGGCCCACTCAGCACATCACAGACATTGACCCTCACCATGAAACCATGCTGACATGCGGACACACAAACACCTATTTCCTGTTCCTGTTGTGGAACGTGTGAATGAGTCATGGTATTATGTGTGAAGGTGAAAAACTGTGTACCTGTGTCACCTCTATCACGAGTACCTGGATCACCTTCACGACGGTACCTGTACAAGTGAGTAAAGAGAATATATTATAGCATTATGATGACACATGAGGGGCAGAACAGAGAAAATCAGTTGTATCCCGTTGTCAAAAATGCACGTTTCATTAATGAGTTGTGATCCCTCCATCCTCATTCAAAACTGACCATATAGTACAAGACCCCTACAGATGTAGGATCTTCATTTGATCACTAATTTGTGGCTGAGAATTTTCTAGGACTATTGTATAAATTCCATTTAGCTAGGAAAGCTCAATCAGACACAGGTCAAGTATTTGAAATACTTAAACTCAAGTGTTCCACTACACCATATATTGTATCGTGTGTTGGAGGATGGCAGGATCTCTAGAATAGAACATCCACCATCAATATTCAATATAGCACCATTAGACTGTAAGCTAGCATCGTCCATTCTCAGCCCATTCATTTGGAATGCCTGGAGCTAGCCACCAGAGGATTGCAGCCGAGGAAATGTGCTTCGCAGCCTCCAATGATAATTAATTACTTTCACTGTCCACCTCACACACCCTCAATGCCTGCTTTAAATAGTGTCGATCAAGCTCCAAACTTTGTTTAACTTCTCTCTTTTGAGCATTTAATTTTTTAAATGCCAAACTTACGTTTTTTTTTTCCTGCTGTAGCAAACTGGCTCAAATTAAGATCCTACATCTGTATCTTCCCCTCCACAGAGAAATCACACACTCCCACACACTGTAACCACTGTAACACAACAGACATGTCTCTCTGTGGGTGAGTGGAGCTCCACTGTATACAGTATGAGACCTCTGCAATACTAGCATCTTGTACAGCTGAGGTAGTCTTAATCAGTCTCTAGTGTGGGTGCGCTGGGCCATAGACAGCGCATAGAAGATAATGAAGTCCCTGTTGGAGAAGTACAGTCTGAACAGGCTGCTCTGAGCCAGTGCAATGAATCAGCACTGGAATTGGATTGAAAGGGTTTGGCACGGGCCCTCAGATTCTCAAAATGTTCTACAGCTTCACCACTGAGAGCATCTTGACTTTCTGCATACACCTCTTGGTATAGCAACTGCACGGTTTCCGACAGAAGGTTGTGCGTACGGCCCAGTACTTCACTGGGGCCAAATTCCCTACCATCCAGGACCTCTATACCAGGCGGTGTCAGAGGAAGGTCCTAAAAATTGTTAAAGACTGCAGCTACCCAAGTCATAGACTGTTCTCTCTGCCACTGCACCACAACGAGTAACCAAGTGCCAAGTCTGTGACCAAAAGACATCTGAACAGCTTCAACCCTCAAGCCATAAGACTGCTGAACAGCTCATCAACTGGCTACCCGGACTATTTACATTGATCCCCTTTACTATTTATTTACCTCAATTGTTTTGCACTGACTCCCTTGACTGGCTCGATGCACACTCACTAGACTCTACCCACACACTCACTAGACTCTACCAACACACTCACTAGACTCTACCCACACACTCACTAGACTCTACCAACACACTCACTAGACTCTACCCACACACTCACTAGACTCTACCAACACACTCACTAGACTCTACCAACACACTCACTAGACTCTACCAACACACTCACTAGACTCTACCCACACACTCACTAGACTCTACCAACACACTCACTAGACTCTACCAACACACTCACTAGACTCTACCAACACACTCACTAGACTCTACCCACACACTCACTAGACTCTACCCACACACTCACTAGACTCTACAAACACACTCACTAGACTCTACCCACACACTCACTAGACTCTACCCACACACTCACTAGACTCTACAAACACACTCACTAGACTCTACCAACACACTCACTAGACTCTACCAACACACTCACTAGACTCTACAAACACACTCACTAGACTCTACCAACACACTCACTAGACTCTACCAACACACTCACTAGACTCTACCAACACACTCACTAGACTCTACCAACACACTCACTAGACTCTACCCACACACTCACTAGACTCTACCCACACACTCACTAGACTCTACCCACACACTCACTAGACTCTACCAACACACTCACTAGACTCTACCAACACACTCACTAGACTCTACCCACACACTCACTAGACTCTACCCACACACTCACTAGACTCTACCCACACACTCACTAGACTCTACCAACACACTCACTAGACTCTACCAACACACTCACTAGACTCTACCCACACACTCACTAGACTCTACCAACACACTCACTAGACTCTACCAACACACTCACTAGACTCTACCCACACACTCACTAGACTCTACCCACACACTCACTAGACTCTACCCACACACTCACTAGACTCTACCAACACACTCACTAGACTCTACCAACACACTCACTAGACTCTACCCACACACTCACTAGACTCTACCAACACACTCACTAGACTCTACCCACACACTCACTAGACTCTACCAACACACTCACTAGACTCTACCAACACACTCACTAGACTCTACCAACACACTCACACATACTACACTGACACTCACTCACTCACTCACTCACTCACACACACACACACACACACACACACACACACACACACACACACACACACACACACACACACACACACACACACACACACACACACACACACACACACACAAAATACACGCTGCTGGTACTCTGTTTAATATGTTTCCTGATGTTATCTCAATCACCTCCACTACGTCGACTCGGTACCGGTAATCCCTGTATATAGCCTCGTTATTGTTTTTACTGGGCTACTATTTCCTTTCTTATTTAGCAAATATTTGTCTTGCTTTTTAACTCTGCACTGTCGGGAATGGGCTCGTAAATTTGCATTTTACCGCAAAGTCTACACCTGTTGGATTTGAATTTGAAAGCTCAATGGAGGGGTTATCTCCAGGGTTAAAACAGGAGTTTTCCTGACTATATGACCTGAGTGTTTTTGGATCAAAAAAAATTAAAAACGTTGAGAAACCCACTGACCTAAATATGGTTTGAGAAAACACACAGACATGATAAAGTGAGACCTCCCGCCAATGATACTATGGTGGGGGTTTCTGGGCATCGACTATATCTAGAAATGTGTGTGTGTTCTAGCGTGTGCACCCACCTTTGGCAACATTCTTCCTCTCGGGACAAGACTCAACCCTTCCTGTCAACACCGTCCTGCTCTCTCTCGCTGCAACCCTCTCTCTCTCTCTCTCTCTCTCTCTCTCTCTCTCTCTCTCTCTCTCTCTCTCTCTCTCTCTCTCTCTCTCTCTCTCTCTCTCTCTCCTCCAGTCAGAGGGTGACACCCAGAGGGCACCTCTCTTTCTGTCATAGAGCCCAATGGGGTTCCTCATCACATTATCCCTCGAAAATGCTCTAGTTCAGCATGAGAAACCAGCACATATCCTGTAACTACCATTCTATACACTTTATTGACAATAGAGTAAAAGCAACATTATTCTATGTCATTGACGATGTAGCCTGGATTCCAGGCCTCCTCTTGTACCTTCCTTTAACTGAGACTATTGAGGATGCAGCTGTTTATACTGCAGGCTGGCTTAGTGTATATGAACATCCCTGAAGTGAGAGGTATAGAGTGTCAGTCTGACAAGTTTATCCACTTTATGGATGAGAGCTCAGACGCTTAGCAGAGATAGATGGGTCAAGATGGGGAGATGGATGTGAAAGAAGTATTCCTCAGACTCCCAAGGTTGTTTGAGGTAAATTGACTTTAACTAAACTTTTCCACTCCCCACCAGCTCTCTCTCTCTCTCTCTCTGTCTCTCTCTCTCTCTCTCTCTCTCTCTCTGTCTCTCTCTCTCTCTCTCTCTCTCTCTCTCTCTCTCTCTCTCTCTCTCTCTCTCTCTCTCTCTCTCCCCCCCTCCCTATGGGCTCCAACCCCCTATGCCGAGTTAGATTCAGCAGTAGCCTCCTGCAGTAGGTAGCATATGCTCTTCGGTCTTCGCTAGTGTTAAACCATGCCAGGTTTCCCTGTGAATAAAAAAAGAGACATTAGAGGTGAAGAGAAATATGGAAGTGGTTTAGTTTCATGCATGCTTGATTCTTCCTCACTTCCTCACTGCGGTCCTGAATGCGCTTTTGTGCACTGCAGAGTGCAAGAGTGTTTTATCTTCCTCTGTAGACTGTAGACTAGAGCAGAAAGGGGACTGGGCTGGTGGAGAGATGTTATGGATGTGGATGGCCTTAAGCGCAGTGGTTGAATTACAATTATTATGACACGGGAAACTTGAAATGTAGGGCGTAGAAAACAAACATACTATTATGACATCATTTGATATGCTGTGTGTGTGTGTGTGTGTGTGTGTGTGTGTGTGTGTGTGTGTGTGTGTGTGTGTGTGTGTGTGTGTGTGTGTGTGTGTGTGTGTGTGTGTGTGTGTGTGTGTGTGTGTGTGTGTGTGTGTGTGTGTGTGTGTGTGTGTGTGTGTTCTTAGTACACTGTATGTATAATGTATTTATGTACACTGTATATCTATATCCATCACATGATTATGTTGGGTGTATGGAGGTGCAGTTGAATCAATACCATAAACATTATGTTAGTTCTTCAGCTACTTTAGTTTCTGCCCTATACCCAGTGGGTATGTTTCTTTAGTTTCTGCCTTATACCCAGTGGGTATGTTTCTTTAGTTTCTGCCCTATACCCAGTGGGTATGTTTCTTTAGTTTCTGCCCTATACCCAGTGGGTATGTTTCTTTAGTTTCTGCCCTATACCCAGAGGGTATGTTTCTTTAGTGTCTGCCCTATACCCAGTGGGTATGTTTCTTTAGTTTCTGCCCTATACCCAGTGAGTATGTTTCTTTAGTTTCTGCCCTATACCCAGTGGGTATGTTTCTTTAGTTTCTGCCCTATACCCAGTGGGTATGTTTCTTTAGTTTCTGCCCTATACCCAGTGGGTATGTTTCTTTAGTTTCTGCCCCATACCCAGTGGGAATTTTGGGGGATTTCATTCTAGTCGCTAGCAAGGTCCATTTGCTTTCTGCCAGTTGAGTTTTGCTTCACAGGGCAGGTAGGAAGGAAGAAAGGAAGGGAGAGGAGGGAGAGGAGGGAGGGAGGGAGGGAGGGAGGGAGGGAGGGAGGGAGGGAGGGAGGGAGGGAGGGAGGGAGAGGAGGGAGAGGAGGGAGGGAGGGAGGGAGGGAGGGAGGGAGGGAGGGAGGGAGGGGGCTCAGCTATGAGAGAGCTTTCACATTGGATGTTTGGACTGAAGGGGTGGGCACAGTCCTGTTCCTACTCTACCTCTCCCTCTGCCTCTGTCAGTGTGGAGGGGAGTAGAGAGAGCACACACACACATCCAAACACACACATCCCAACACACACACTTTCACACTATCACTGTGGACAGAGTAGAAGAGCACACAAAGGAAGCGCCAGAGAGGAAGTGGAGAGACCATGTCAGGGCTTACCGGGACAGACCTCGGACTACACCACGCATCACACACACCGTCGGGACCAGAGCAACAGCATTATGAGGACAAGGGGACACTGTGAGGACAGGGTCATGGTTATGGTTTACGAGGACAGGGTCATGGTTTACTAGTTCACTGAGACTGGAGAATGTCTAATGTGATTAACCGTTAGTTGACCGTTAGTTGACCAGGTGTGTAAAGTTTAAAGGACTCATGGCAGCACCAACTACACAGCCACAGGAGCCTATGAAGGTGAGTTTGAGATTTATCAATTATGTATTCATTCATCACCTTCCTTTTTTATTCTTTCGAATGATTTGTGTATATTATTATTCATTATATTATACAGAATTGGGTGTAAATGTACTTACAGAACATACTGGCTCATTTCAGATTATAATATCCAGAAGAGTAGGCTTTACTTGTAATTAGTTGCATACAGATACAATTGGTCGCCGAGAATAATGTTTTTTAAATTATTTAAATAAATAACATTTTGCTGTGGAATTAAAAATGATACCAGAAAATGTCATTCTCTGTTTATGGCGGGATAGTTTCTGTGAAATCTTTTCATTTATCTGACAGGTCTGGCTTGTATTTGTTGCGGAGGAATATCCCCATGGGTATTAACCCCAGCGAAACGTGGCGAGGTCCTTGACTAGGCTAAATGAATTGAAGGGAGGAGCGGTTCCCTCGTTGCCTTGGCGCGACAGACGAGTGCAAAGTGCATCCGGGCTGTTTCTCCTTCTTTCCGCATGATCGCTCGAGACAGACAGGGCGGAGAGTAGATGATGGACCGGGTTTGAAATTGACTTGACAATATTTTTCTATGTGGACTGGCCATTCTCCACATGTTATAGCTGAGGAGTGACTCTTCACTAGCTGTCAAAAGTTGTATTGTTTTTTCTGACTTCGACAATTCTTTGTTTTGCTTCACTGACAAAAGTTTCATAGGTTGTGAATGATGGTAAATTTCTGACTGTTTGAAGGTTTAAAAAGCTGTTGGAAAAGGAGGAAAATGTGCACTGCTCCTTCACCCGAAGGCACTAAACAAGCTGACAAGGGGCCAGAGAGGGATGGTGATGAAAATACTAAATCTAGCTATCAGAAGTTTCATTGATTGTAATGGTGGCAAATTCTTGACTACATAGAATCTTAAAAAACTACAGTTGTGGAAGAAGGGTTCAGGGCAAAGCTCCCTCACCCAAAGACAGTAGACAAGCTGGCAGGGGCCAAGGCAGGATGTTGATTCCAATTCAAAATGGGAGAAAAAAAGAGAGAAAGAGAATAGATAATGTGATGGTGACAGCCACACACAGCGCAACACTGATACAGGCGCCAGTAAACAGTCGTGCCAAAGGCTCAAACAACCGAGAGAATGAGATTGCAGGAGTGTCGAGCTAAGCAAAACAGAACTGCCTGCCGCACTTTTAAATGAAGAAAGAAAATGGAGACTTCTTGAGGATACCTGTCAGAAGAGAGATCTGTATTCTGATCATTGACCACATTGACTTGGCCCTCAATTAAAGCGACATACATCAAACCCACTAGGAGAAGGAAGAAGAAAAATGTTATCTTTACTGTCCCTCAAGGACATTCTGTCTTCAAGACACAATACTGTTGTATAAAATAGATACTTACACTCAGGGGCGTAACTTTCACTGGGGCATGTCCCCCCCCCCCCCACCCTAACATTCTGCATTTGCATTTTTGTCCTCCCAGTTTTATCATTGGAATGTGATACAAAACGAGGCAACGTCGTGCTTTAGGACCATGCGGACGCCTCCGAGTGGTCGGGTAGGCTGTTTAGAGTGTTTATCTGTTTATCTGAAATTAATATACAAAAAAATATATAATAATGATGTCCCCCCACTTCTGAAACCGAAGTTGCGCCCCTTATACTATTACACATGTAATTTACATCTACTACACATAGTGTTACAATACATACATTGCACTAAGTAAGGATTGTAAACAGACAAAAAAAGTCCCCAAAAAGTAGTACACGGTCGCAATGCAGCAAAGTAGCTGGTTTAAGGTTTAATAAAATCCTTTCAGCTCTGATGCGCCTGAACAAAGCAGGCGGGCGTAGGGCAGCTGTAGAAAAGCCCTACATACCTAAGCCCCTGTTCTTTAACTTCAATAGAACAGTGTTTTCCTTCTTTCTTTCCTTTAAACATAGTTTTACTGTGAATCAAATTTGCCTTCAGTTTGGTTTGGAAGTGTAAGGTTCTGTATTTATTTTTTTAGTCAACCTCGTGTTCTGTTTCGTTGTGTTCTTGAACGTAGCCCTGTCTTTCATTTTTGTTCATTGATTTCACCTGTGTTCGTTTCTCACCTGGTCTCATCAGCTCCTTATTTAGTTCAGTTCATTCTGTTTGTGCCTTTGTGAGGTATTGTTCATTTTGACTCTACTAAGCCTTTTCCTATCTCGTTTGTGAGAACCAGTTATAGCCATCGGTACTAGTTTTGTTTCTCCTGCCTGTTAATGACCATTGCCTGCCTTTGACCACAATTCCTGCCTTCTACGAAGGCGAAATAAACACCTGCCGTGCTCTGATCATGAATCTACACCTTTTTCTCCCTGTGTATTCATTACAGGAAGACTGTTCCACTTCACTTGTCCCCTCAGCTTCTTCTTAGCATAAAGTAGGATTTGAGAGATATTGGCCGTGTGTGTGTTGGTCCCCAGGGAAAAGGAATCCATGGACCATACGCACATTTCATCAATGACTTGTGATCCCTCCATCCTCATTCAAAACTGACCATATAGTACAAGACCCCTACAGATGTAGGATCTTCATTTGATCACTCTTTGTGGCTGAGAATTTTCAGGACTATTCTATTAGTTCCATTTAGCTAGGCAAGCTCAATCATCAGACACAGGTCAAGTATTTGAAATGATTTCAACTCATAAGGAACCAATTTGCCAAGAGTCGTGACTATCAAAGAGATGGGGCCTAGTTCAGCTTTCCTCAAGTCAAAATGTGAAAACACTATATAAAATTGTAATAGTTTGTTTTCAAATGCCATGCAATGGAGCATTATAACAGCCTTCCCTCTCCAACCTAAACTCAAGTGTTCCACTACAGCATGTACTGTATCGTGTGTTGGAGGATGGCAGGATCTCTAGAATAGGACATCCACCGTCAATATTCAATATATTACCATTAGACTCTAAGCTAGCATCGTCCATTCTCAGCCCATTCATTTGGAATGCCTGGAGCTAGCCACCGGAGGATTGCAGCCGAGGAAATGTGCTTCGCAGCCTCCAATGAGAATTGATTACTTCCACTGTCCGGCCACACACACTCAATGCCTGCTTTAAGTATGGACCATACCTTCCTTTGTCACATCTGATGTCTGACTACACAGTCCAATGACGTTCTATTTGGGTTATTGATTCGTAAAATCCTGACTGCTGATCAATTGTATTGATGATTGATATACAAATCTAATGGAGGATGATTTTCCTGTTGTGTAACACCTGAGACCTAATGGACTTGTCAACAGTTAATCTTGTCAGTTTTGCTTCTTGGCTGAGATTAGTCCTAATCAGGAAAGAAGAGATTGAGGTGCATTTAATAAATCCATTGAGGTTCCTTTCAAAAACAGTTAGTTGTCAGTTTTGCTCCCTTGGCTGCATTTCTATTAGTCATAATCTGGGATGTAAACAAATTACAAGGGGACAGATTGAGATTTAGGTTGAGGTGCATTCAATATCTCTATTGAGGTTCCTTTTAATTACCCTCAGGAAACGTTACAACTGATTACTGGGTTGATGTGGATAATGTTCTTTAGGGCATACGTTTTAAATTACTTTACAATGGAAACAAGTATTTGTGTTACCTATTGGATAACTCCAGGGTTGTATTCATTAGGGCACACCATATCTAAGTATTTTGCAACAGAAAACAAACATTACCCTTTCTCATTGGACAAGTCCAGGCTGTCCGTCCATGTTTCAGTCTGTTTGCTGCCTAATGAACACAACCCTGATTTTATGTGTTTTGTTTTTCTCTGTGTCTTTCAGTCCCAACAGAAGTCCACTTTAGTCATCCATATTTCATTCTATTTTCTTCCGTTTGGTGTCTAATGAACACAATCATGATGTGTGTTCCTCCCTATCTTCCAGTCTCAGCAGAAGTGCATCGCCATCTTTGCTCTGCTGTGCTGCTTCGCTGTGCTGGTGGCTCTCACCTTCTCCGCTGTAGACGTCTGGGGGGAGGACGAGGACGGAATCACAGAAGAGAACTGTAACAGACACTGTCGGTAAGAGGTACAGGAACTATAATCAAGCAACCCAGAACCAAATACTTGCGCTAGCTAAATGAAAGTCATTACAAAGGTCCTAAACAATCTGCAGGGCTACCGATCTGTAACAAGTAAATCTACATGCCTACAACATTGTCATAATTGACAGGAGTCAAAATCTTCCAAGGCCCTAAGATGCTATCATAAACATAGGCCATAGATGTCTGCATCATCGATTTCAGAGATCTGAAATAATGTACATGATTTTTATGATTAAAACGGTATGCTTTCTCATCAGCATTGTCCTTGTGGAGAACATTCCGGAGGACCTCCCCCTTTCCGTAGATGGTACAACCCACGTGCCCCTCTCCACAGGCCTCAACAGCCTGTTGGACCAGGCCAAGCACTCAGTGGAGGTGGTATCTCCCGTCTGGAACCTCAACTCATGGGACCAAGAGACATGGCCCAACTCTGGCAAACAGGTATCATGTGACAAGATTGGCACTGCTACTTCTTCATCTTCTTCTACTTCTTCATCATCATATATCGCAAACTATAAAACTATGGACCGTTCTACAAATGTTCTACTTTGGCAAAGTGCTATTCCATTATATCAGCAGTGCGCCCAGCAGCAGAAATTGATACTAAGCCACACAAAACTTGCAACAGTCTTTGGATAAGGACATTCACAGAGCAAAGGGAACAATAACATTCATACTGTACATATCCTTTTATGTCTCAGGGCCAGCTTCTGTTCCAGAGGCTGCTCAACCTCAAGACTCGGGAGGTTAAATTGAAGATTGCCAGCAGTCTCACAGACTCTGCTGAACTGCAGAAACTAACAGAGCATGGTAAGTGACACTTCATTCATATCACTCCACATAATATATAAAAACAGCAATGTATTATTCATTGATGGCCTATAGTACTGTGTGTGCCCAATTATGCATACAGATGTAAGAGCTTAATTGAATAACTATTTTGTTGTTGAGAATTTTCCTGCACGGCAGAAATGCAAACTTGTAGTGTATTTGAGTTTTTAAAAGGCTTCTAAAATCGATCATTTCCACATTGAAAATTCAGACTTGATTTGCCCTAACAAAAAATATATCAACCCCTACAAAAATGTACGTGAATTATAATCCACATAATAATTCAAATTTCCTCTTGCTGCAGGATTATTTTCCTGCTGTAGCAAACTTACTTAAATTTAGACCCTACGTCTGTAGGCTACAGTGTCTCATATTTATCTTAAGGAAAGCAGATACAGCACTTTATGTAACATTTTGTCATACCCGTGGTATACTGTCTGATATACTACCGCTGTCAGCCAATCAGCATTTAGGGCTCGAACCACCCAGTTCATACAACATTTTATATAACATCCATCACAGTAGGAGCTCCAATCTCACTCCTTGAGCTCTCCGGCAAACTTGAGTCCACAAGGTCAAACAACATGAATGTGCAAATGGATCCAACTTAACTGCTTCCTTGTCAAATTGGGCTGCCTCCTGCCTCCAAGGCTGCCTGTACGTCTTTCTGTCAGCCACAGGCCACGTTGGCCTTTCTTCTCCAATGTGGCCGTGATTTAAGGGCCAATACAAACAGTGCTTTAGTAGCCTAAATGTTTGTCTGGAGGTTGTGTCCTTCAGCAAGGCACTTTACTGCTCCCTTCTAATCTGCTCCTGGGGTTCTACACTGAGGCCGGCCCTGTGGGCTGATTAGGCAAAAATACCCATTTCCATTCTCTCCAAGAAAATGGACAACAAAATATTCTTCTTCCCTAACTTCATTTTCCCCCTGCAGGTGCCGAGGTTCGCTTTGTGAATATGTCAGCTCTGACCAGAGGCGGACTGCACTCCAATTTCTGGGTTGTTGATAGGAAGCACGTGTTCATTGGCAGTGCCAGCATGGACTGGAGATCACTGTCCAAGGTACCAGTTCTAGACTAGGGTTTCCCAAACTCGGTCCTGGGTCCCCCCTGGGTGCATGTTTTGGTTTTTACCCTAGCACTACACAGCTGATTCAAATAACCAACTCATCATCAACCTTTGATTATTTGAATCGGCTGTGTGGTGTTAGGGCAAATACCAAAACGTGCACCCAGGGAGGGCCCCAGGACCGAGTTTGGGAAACCGTGATCTAGTCCATTAGTGATTAGAGAAGTGATTACCTGGCACTTTCATGCCCTAATGCCAGCTGGTGGTAGAACTCCCATTGAATGTAATTAACATATTGGCCAATGAGGAGTCAACACACACACACACACACAACCACACACACACACAACCAAACACACACACAGTGCAAGATAACAGAAATCTATACACTCTAGCAGAAATGTCAGCAGAGAACAGAAATTTCTCAAGGTCCTGTACATGCAATAATGAGCTGTCAGCAGTCTTTGTCAGCTGAACTAAACAGGTATATAGTCCACAAACACAATACACTGAAACAAACAATGTTTTCATCAGACAAGTATTCACTTATAGTGCATATCTAGTCTGAGGAGTCCCTCAGCCGTCCAGTCAACACACTCATTCTCTCTTTAATAACCAGACAGTTAACCACATTGCCTCCTCCTCTCCCTCCGTCTCTTCCCTGCATCTCTCCACAGAGGAAGGAGTTGGGGGTGATGGTTTATAACTGCAGCTGTCTGGCTATAGACCTCCATAGGGTCTTCTCCTTTTACTGGCAGCTCCAGTACAGAGACTACATCCCTTCTATCTGGTCCAAGAGAGTCACGGCCCTCTACGGCAAGGACAGCCCCGTAACGCTGTACCTCAATGATACAGAGGTTACCGCTTATGTGTCGGTGAGGATTTGTTATTATGTACTATGTATTACATAGAGCAGATCAGTAGAGGCTGGTGGAGGGAGGAATTGGCAGATGGGCTGCGTTCCATTTCTTCCATCCCAGGCATTACAACGAGCCTGTCCTCCGATGTATAGTGACACCAGCCACCACTGGTCTACAAACCATAATATTGTCTTGCTATAGGAGTTTTGGAGTTATGTTTCTACACTCTTGTTGAAATGGAGTAGAATAACCATAACTAACCCTAACCCTAACTAACCCTAATCCTAACTTACCCTAATTTACCCTAACCATAGCCCTAACTAACTCTAACCAACCCTAACCAATCATAACTTACTCTAACCCTAACTAATCCTAATTTACCCTAACCCTAACTAACTTTAAATTACCCTAACTAACCCTAACTAGCCCTAACCATAACTAGCCCTAACCATAACTAACCCTACCCCGAAACAGTTTTACTAGACATCTTATTACTTGACCAGGCAGCTGATATTTACAAAATGTTCTTGTACCCTAGAATGTTCTGAACTAGATGGACAAAAGCTTTACAAAACATTATGACACCCATAACAGATTGCTTTATCAATTATTAAACCGACACCCATCCGGGTGATTAATCATGTAAATGTTACGCAGAGAAACGAATGAAACGTCTCCGTTCTAATTTGACAGTAATGAATCTCTCCACCCCCCTAGGGATGATATGTTGATCAGCTACAGAGAATATATTCATCATCGTAACAGGAAGTAATGATGGTATGGCGTCCTACTGTGATGCTGCTGTTGGCAAACCTTGCCCTCCTCCTCTGCCTCGCTCCACTCAGCTCACTTCTGACAATGACGCATGTTGGGGTTATGTCCGTCCTCGTTTCGCCCGCTACACCCCCCCCCATGTCTCAGACTATATTAAATATTGAGACTGCTTGAAATGGGAAATTGGAAAATAACCTTTGTTTTGAAAGTGTGAAATATAGGCTTAAAGAGGGCTTTGGCTGTCACATAGAAGGCAGTAATAAAGTGAAGCTATGAAACGTTGACGCTCTGCTTAATGAAACAGTTGACAGTCTTTAATATAACCTGCAATCAACACAAATCAAATTGAATCATTTGCATGTGTGTTCTCATCTTAATTATGATTCCTTTCTTGGTTCCTTCCTTCCCTCCTCAGACCTCTCCTGACCTCTTCTGTCCTAAGGATCGGGCCAAGGACATAGATGTCATACAGCATGTGATGCAGGACGCCAAGTTGTTCATCTACATCTCTGTCACAGACTACCTTCCCCTACTCATCAGAAGGTCTGGAGGGTCTTTAGTTTCAAGGTGATGCTTCCCAATATCCGATAATGAGCCTATTCATCTATTCACAATGTGCTCATTATAGTCGGACCAATGACATAATATATGTCATAAAAGCTGTAGCTATACTTTCTGCATTCTGCAAACGGAGTGCAACCATAGTTTTCACCCGTGCTTTGATTTATGAATTTGAGAGCCCAAACCCTCAGCTTTTTAGCAAACCAAGTGGCAGGGGTGCCATTGGCTGAAACACAAATGAAGTATTGTGGCTGAAGGTGTTAGCTAAAAGTGTCCTTCTAAGACCCTGTGGTACTCTGCTGTGCATCTCATTTCCTGTCACTTTGTGACCCTTCCATCGACACAGATACTGGTCTCCTATCGATGAGATGATACGTGAGGCTGTGGTCCTGAGAGGGGTCAAAGTTCGTATGCTCATTAGTTTCTGGAAGCAGACCCACCCGCTCACCTTTAACTTCATTATGTCCCTCAAGTCACTGTGCATGGAACTGGCCAACTGCTCCCTAGAAGTGGTGAGTGAATGAAAAGAAAGACTGTGAAACGCCTATTAAAGAGATGTACTGTATAATACACTCCAAAATACCATGTACTCTCGCTGGTTTTACACAATCAATGGTGTGGGTGACTTCATCTCGACATTAGACTACTTGTGAGGTCTAAAAACATTGATCTTGGACTGTAATATTCCTTTCAGAATGAAGTGGCTCAGGAATTCAGATGTGTGATGGCTCGTTGAGTTTTAAAGCAACTGGAAGCCGTACAGTGCACTAGCGTTGCCTCTATTGCGGTGGATATCAATTTGTTTTTATGACTTTAATCTTCTATTCCTGCAGAAGTTTTTTAGCAGGAGGGAGCAGATGGCCAACAGTCAACCAGGAATCAACCACAATAAGTACATGGTGACCGACAGTGCTGTGTACATAGGTCAGTGATCCAGATGTCACTGGGAATCTACTGTATCATTGATTATACAATTATTTATACGGAGAAGACATACAATATGTATTATCCTTTACTCTTAACCCCCCCCCCACACACACACACACACACACACACACACACACACACACACACACACACACACACACACACACACACACACACACACACACAGACACAGACACAGACACACACACACACACACACACACACACGCACACACACATTTTGGAGAGGAGCAAAGAGTCAGCCACAGTTCAGCACTCCCTAGAGCTAGTTTGGAATGCAGTAACTTGCTCAGGGCACAATGGTATGATATCTGATGTGCGCTGCCTCTATTTCCTCAGGTAATCACGACTGGGTGGGGAGTGAGTTTGCCTATAACGCTGGGACCGGACTCGTCATCAAACCAACACAAACTCTCAAGGAGAGGGGCGCCACAATCCTGGAACAGGTGAAGGCTGTATTCGAGAGAGACTGGCATTCGCGCTACGCTAAAACCCTACAGGCCAGTAATAGGACTCCAGAGGGTAGCAAATACAGGAACCTCCACAACAACCAGAGGTCAAGAGTCTGACGGATAACAAGGAGGGCAAAGAGACCTGGAATGAGTCTAACGAACCCTATTAATAAACTATCAGCACAACTTTCCCTTTAACTTGTCATGAAACAAGGGTGTATTCACTAGGAACTAAACGGACGCAAACAGGCCGAAAGGGGGTGGGACCGAGTTAAAATTGTCCAATATGACACTCTCGTTTTCGTAGCAAAAAATGTTTCTGTTGCAAAACGTTTTGCTGCGGTTTGCTGTGGTGTGTGCTAAGGAATACACCCCATGTTTGATGACGGCCAAATATGGATTATCCTGAAGATGCACAAATCTGGTTATGTGGACCATTATATGCATTATTATACGCATGAGCGGCATGGAGGTTAAACATAAAAGACTATTCTAATGGTGTCATTTTTTTCAGGACCTCTACATTTACACACACTGAAGTATATATGCATTTTGTATTGTTTGATTATGCATTCAGTTTGACAAGAATACCTCAGTATTTTAACCTTTTAAAATAATCTATATAACCACTAAAAAAATCATAGTAAACATAAAATGCTTTGCCTTAATTATAATTCACATGCTTACATGGAGACGACCTCCCCTTGTAGACTTATTGTCATATAAACAAATGACTATATAACTGGTAGGATGTTACCTGTGTGCAATTGCATGGCATGCCTTTTGGGGGAACTGCCAAAATGCCCCCCCCCCCCCCTCCTTGTCAGTACACACACACACTCAAGGATCATTTAACCTAGAACAGAAGAATATCATTATACAGAAGCCAGTAGGCCCATGTAAGTAGGAATGATTCATTAAAATACATGGAATGTACACTATATTTATGATATATTTATGATACAGTTTCGCCTTGTTGATCCATAATATAATGTGAACTTATTTTATACTTGACTGTAATAAAAACGATACCTCATCCTTATTTCCACTGTTCTGAAACAATTCCAACCGGAAGTAGCAGAAAAACAAAGGATGTAATGGCCACCACTTCGGCCTAGTAAAGGGGAAAAGTGTAGGAAAATGAATCATGGGGCTTACTTTTCCCTTCAGGGCTGTTATGGGCTGTATTTATTTATTTATTTATTTTCGGGGGGGGGGGGGGGGCAGTTAACTTCATCTAAATCTATGTTTTATAATGCTATTCTACACATTTTGCCATGAGGCTGAGAGAGAATTTAGCAGTCTTAAAGATAATTTCCTGCAATTCTACAGATGTTGCTATCATAGCTATATGGGGGCACCCCGGCCTCCAAGCCCCCCCCCCCCCCCCCCCCTCCAACACAAAAATAGTTGTGTAATATTAATTTGGTTGTCGGCCCCCTGGAGGTCGGGGGCCCAGGGCACCACATGAAGCAACATCAGGAGTGTGGTAGTACTTATTTTGAACACGTGATGGTGCTATAGTATTATATTAGATACCAAATGGCTCTGGGTTGACACTGTGTAAATGGATTCAATGAGAGATGAGAATTACTTTTTCATGTTCAGTTAGTTGTATGTTCACCGCAAAGTTTGATATCAACCTTTTTAGTAAGTTTTATTATAGACTATTCCTGTTGAAATTACACCCTAGGTTTATTCGTGTTGTAAATTCCTATAAACATATAATGGGGCATATCGTTTGATAGTTTTTTGGTTTGGATTTGGATTGCGGTTTATGTATCCCCTCAATCTACATTATGCCATGTTTTGCTCTTTTTCTGTCCAAATTGTATGTTGTTATTATGGAATAGCCTTTATGTAGCCTATGGTGGTGATATGGAATGGGAAACTTGCTTTCTATTCCTGCTTCTTCTAGTGAAGTGTTGCGTGGATTTAGCGTTATCCCTGTGTTGTTTACCGTCGCTTTGTGATGAAAAAGGACCTGCCCCTCCCAGCAATGAGGAGAGGATGGAAAGGGTGGGGTGGTTCGGGTGCCGTTGTCATGGCAACAGATTAAGGTCAAAGATATTTTAGACAGCTCTATTAGCACTTTTTGCTCTTGCGGATTAGCACCAACTCGGGATTATTTGATATGGGTAGTGGCATCAGGGATGTGCGATGGTTTGACTGAGGTTAGTGTGTTATCAGTCTCGTTTTGTCATGACAAAGATACGGACGGTTGCAAAGATACAACGTATTCAGAGCACTTAGTGTAGGTAGCAACTTTCCCGGCACTGCATCACTCGTAGGTTGAGTGTCCGCAACAGAACGTCACATTGTAGCTGGTGGATACTGATACGCGCGTGCATGTGTTTTTGTACGGGAAAGAGAGTGAGGAGTGGAGAGAAAGAGGGAGGCAACGTTAGGTATGTGCCACCTGACTGCTTGCAGATGCCTTTGCAGCAGCAGGGAATGGACCTTCCAAGGGATGTAGGTGACATAATACATTTGCGGGGGAAATGCCAATGGAATTTTTTTTGAACAATGCGTGTCCACGGCTACATATCGACATCTTTTCAAAACAAATGATGTAGCATGTTAGATTGTGTACTAGCGACAAAAGTGCGCACAGGGCTATTATGCAGTCTCACTGCGGCTGCAGCAGGGAGCTACTTGAATTCTCAAATAGTTTTACTAAAGCGACGGGATCCCTGCCGACCACAAGAAATGCTGCAGGCTTTTCCACAATGACAGTGGCTGTGTCCTGCGTTTCATTCACCTCTAGGGATAGGACGACTGTTTGAATAAAGAGTGTTCTGTGTTGATCAAGCAAACGATCTCTCTTTTGACGTCTACAGAAGTCATCATCACATCCAATATGTTTTGCTGATAAATTATCGATCAATCATCAAGGACATCGATCAAGATGGAAAGCGAGGTTTTTCTTCCCCATCTGGAGCAATTTATGCTCAGCCCGCTTGTCATTTGGGTAAGTACCCTTCTGCATGTTAAACATGTAGCTATGATAAATGTCCTTGGCGTTGATTTTCCTATTAATAAACAAATAATTATGTTTTTATTTTTTGTTTTGTTTAGGTGAAGACATTTGGGCAAAACGATGGGAACATGACATTGGATTATTCCGAGTTACTGGATGGGGTAGTTTTGAACAAGATCATGATTCAAATGTAAGTTTTGTCTGTTTGTGTTTTGTTTAGTTGCACATTTTGCCCTATGCACTGCAGCCAATAAGGAAGTTGGCTCTATGCCGGCCTGGTGTAGCCTAATCCAAGTTAATGAGCAGCACTGTCCAGATAAAACAGTGTAGCTGGAATTTGACACATTTTGACCCAGTAGCCCATGTCAATGATTGGCTTATCAACCACTTCTGCTCATCTGACAGCAAGCTACTATGTTGCTCATAATGTTGCTGTGATCATCCATGCTAATATCGAGAGAAATGACGTAATAATAGGCTATTTAACTTGGTTGTATTTTGACTATAATCTGAGTGCCAGTCTCTCTGCTATCATGCTAACTCCTTGTCGGTCATTGTTGGTGACAATGACATCAGTGTAGTTAGGAAGAGCACAAACAGATCTGGGACCAGGCTGTTTTGACTCCATTTTGACTCCATTTGAGGCATGCTATAATTAGAGTGAGTTCTGCTGCCAACTTCATGTAAAAAGAAATGTATGTACAAAGTGATATAACACTTAAGCAGTTTGTACTCCAGTCCTCTCAGAATTTAGCCACATTTTGGGAATGCTATTTTTAGAGCTTTGAGTTGTGCCGGGTTGGTTAGGGTCATTCTGCCTGACACTTTGTGTTTTCAGTATGAAGTTGTGTCCTTGTCTGTTTCTGCATGTAGTCTAGTGGATACAGCTGTTACTAACACAGCACAGAGCTGCTGAAGTTCTTGTTAACTAGTCGATGCTGCACAACAGTGTGTGCTTTGTCGCTCACTTGCTCTGAAGGAGTGCATTGTTGTCTATCTGTCTCGGTCAAGAATATGTACTGTAACGTTTCTAATTGGTTTCCAGAAAAGGTCGAGCCTCAGTCCCAGATCACTCCGGGCAGTCTTTCCAGCTCCATTGCTGATGTGACAATGACAGCGACGAAGTTGACAAGACATAGCCATCAAAGTCTTAAAGGAAGTCTTCAAGAGCTTATTGAGTAGCTTATTGTTGGGGTACCTTATGTCTGGGAGAATTATCATCATCACCCACCTAATCATCACAAACTGATGACCCCTCTGATAGACAGTCATTAGTGTGGCTGGGGGTTTGTTAGACCGAGGCTGTCCAATGAAAAGACACTATATCCCCATAGAACAACTTTTATTATGGGTAGATATAGCCTAGTTCTGAACCTGAGATACCTGTCTATTATAATATCAATATCTAGGACTAATGTAAGTTATGTTTGAAGGGACCCAAATAACTAGAGGTTTAAATATATATATATATATATATATATATATATATCCTGTCTTCTTGGGGATAAGAGCGTCTGTCACAGTCTGGCTAAAAAAACAATACACACACACACACACACACACACACACACACACACACACACACACACACACACACACACACACACACACAATGCTGGGGCCTGCCGGTGGGTTAGGTTTAGGATAATCCCTTGGATTGCATGGAGACCCTCTGGATTAGGGGCTTGTTGATGGTGTTTAGTTTTATGTAGAGAGCGAGACAGATGGCAGGGAGGGAGACAGTAGTGGCTCAGAGACCTACAGGGGTGGGGGGGGACCTATGGGGTCATCCTCATTAGGGCTCACAGTAGTGAAACATTTTGCAACGGAATCGAAAATGTGTGTTTCTTATTGGACCAATTCAGGTAGTCCTTCCCTGTTTTGGAATGTTTGCTTCCATTTGCTGCCTAATGAATACAACCAAGGGTACAGGTTGTACATCCTATCTGTTACAGGAGGCTGAGGCCAAATAGGTTTAGGTCACTGTGTCAGTCAGAATGCCAGTCGTTAGGGAAATTGAAATGGCTGGAAAGGGAGTGGATGAGTGAAGGGAGGACTCTTTTACGTGCTTGAGTGGAGTGTTGCTAGCCTGGTCCCAGATCTGGTTGTGCTGTCTTCCCAACTCGCACGTGTCAAGGACCATAGGAGTTAGAAAGACAGAGCAAACAGATCTGGGAGCAGGCTAGAGTGGAGCAGGCTGATGCTATGGCTAAAGAGCAGCTACCATTTGGCTGTGAATTCATCATGCCATGAGCCTGACAGAGGGAATGATGTAATGGGGCAGAAAAAGAGGGAAAAAGAGAGAGAGAGAGCTAGAAGCAGGTTTGATGGGAGTTAAAGCCAAGTTTAGCCAGATGTACTATATCTTTATAGCACCTGGCTTACCACATAACTCACCACCTCTGTGGCTGTAGAAAAAGCATTTATATGTAATGTCATTTAATTTCCTTCAGAGATCACAGAGGTATCACTTGACCATCTTTGTGGCTATAGCTGAAATACGTTGTTGTAATTATGTTGCTATAACGTTATTGTAATGCTTTCATTCTCCTCAGAAACCCCAAAGCGACTCTTCAGAGCGTCAACAAAGTGAACAACGACCCCAGTCAGAGGATTCTGAACCTGACCGTTCTCATCCGGCAAATCAAAACCTATTACCTAGTGAGTTACAGTTATGGATGCTCCCTCTTAGTTAAGTTTCCACCATTAAACATTCCTCCCTTTTATACTGTATGGAACATTTGAGTTTGAAAGATTGGCAAGTCAAACCACATTCATTCTAGGGAAGGGACACACACACACACACACACACACAGTCTCAAGAAATGCATGATGGGAAGGGTTAATACCCTCTAAGTGAGGAGAGCAGCTCTCTGCACATCTGGCCCACGGCCCTGGCCTGATCTGGTCGGCCACCAGGCCACCCACCAGACTGTCAACCAGGCTCTTCTTAAGACGACTGCCCTAAATATCACCACATCCACCATGTAAACATCTGTGCCCTCAGTGTGTGTCGTTAGGCAGGCTACAGTAATGCCTGTGCCAGACCGACAAGGCTTTGGAATGACCCATTTGGGTGGGATCACGACAGAGAGCGAGAGAGTCCCTCTCAGTCACGACTGTCTGTCTGTCTAATGCTGCGGTTTGGATGAAAGCAATTGTAGTAATTAAAAACAGAGCAAATTATACAGACATAAGATCAGTAGGGATTGGGAAATAGAGATTTAAGGTTTTCTTCCGGTGGGTTAGAATATATAGTACAGTGTGAATGTGTGATAGCCCCGAGACATACTTTATATTGTTATATTTCCAGTATGGAGATCATTTTGAAACAGAATCTATTTAGCGAGTTTGTTTGTATGAAACATAATTATTCTAGTGTCTGTATTTATGTACAGGCATGCATTTGTACAAACCCTCCTCATACAGCACACATGGTGTATCATTACAGTATATCATCTAGAAAAATACATGAAGAATGATAGTCTTTTGAAATGATATTGTCGCAGTTACTACGTAAAGGGTCTGTGGTGTGTTTACCACAGTTGAGTACCAGTTCAATCTCATCATCGCAGCGATCTACTTTCCCACGGGTTTGATTTGGATTCCAGAGGGACAGTTCAATCACTTCTAATTCTTGCTCAGCAAAAAAAAAAACAGGAAAGAAACACCAAGAACAATCAAGATTTCTAATGAATTCCCCTCAGAATTCCCTACGGGCCCTGGTCAAAAAGGAGTGGATTGCAATTTGGGAGGTATGCTAAGATGGCAAATGAAGACGGCAGCTCTCCTCTCTCTCTCTCTCTGCAGTAATGTAGGCTACAAGAGATGAAATGGAGTTTGATTCCCAGACACTATCATTTCAGGACAGATTCAAATTCTGTCATATTTAGACATAATTATTTTGGGATGGAATTGGCCTAGTTTGTGTTAGTCTTAGATTTGTGCATTTTGTGACAGGATTTTTAAAGATAGATTTTTTTGTCATATTCAGCTGCAACGTTACAGCTGTAATCTCCATGTCAAATGTATCCAAGTCTTATTTTGTGTGTAGTGCACCAATCACTGGTTGAAGAGCTGATTTTATCTCAACTCTGCTATAAACCGCAATCAAAAAAATTGACTTCACTTCATAATCAAATTTTAGCTCGAGGGGAAAAGCAAAGTGACCCCAGAGCCCAGTCCCATGAACATTCCTCACTGGAAATGGGTCGCGGTCACTGGAAAAATTGACTGGTTGTTTGGATGGCAGTGGTTGATTTTACCGCTTCACAGCTGCATGGCTAGCCAGACTGGAACTCTCTTACTGGGGACTTTACTAATTGTTTCCTGGACTAAAGAGGGGCCCTGTTTTTTTTCTCAATGGGAAATTAAACATTGAATTACACATTCACACCACATTAGCCTAGCTAGCCACTGTAGCGACCAACAACAAACATGGGTTCAAATAGTATTTAGTTTCTTTCCAATACTTTCACTGTGCTTGATTGAGCTTACCCTGGCACAATGGAACCAATGGAATAATCCCTAAAGTGCAAACCCTGCCCACCTGGCACTCGACGCAGCCTAAATAAAATGTGCCACATATTTGAAAGAAAATACATTTTATTTGAACTCAGGTCTGGTCAACAATTCCCCAGACTGGAAAGTGTCTCTGGCATTATAGGCTGAAAGGGTTATGCATAAAGAAGCACCAAAGAAACTGCCCATTTCTTACAGCCATTCTGGTCCCTCTCCATCTGTTGGCACCAAGTCTACATATTTAAATGCCTGACTATACATACACAACCTTCCTCATTCAGATAGCATTGGCCAGATCCCAACAGTGTTTTTTGTCCTCCTGTCTCACTCTTTCATTGTCCTTTTCTGTACCCATCTTCCCTTTTTCATCCCCCCTTTTCTCTCTTTCCTAGGAGACTCTGAGGCAGCTGATCATGATGCCCTTACCCAACTTGTTGGTGCTTGGCAAGACTCCTCACTGTGGTATGTATGCCCACCATGCCCACACCGTTTTACATTCTGTTGAGAAACCCAAAGGGAGAGCAGTACACCCTTTCAATTCTACTGGTGGCCATTGGATTCTATGTAAAATACAGTACTACTTTAGTTCCACAGATGTAGAATCTTCATTTGATCACCCTGTTGTTGTCGATAATGTCAAACCTTTATTGTATTCAATGTTTAAAAAGGCTTTTAAAGTTGGTAATATCCACTTTAAAATGTCAGACTTGATTTGCCCTAACAACATTTTTATCAACCCCTACAAAAATGTTCATAAATTATAATCCACACAATAATTCACATTTCCTGTTGCTGCAGGATTCTTTTCCTTCTATGAGAAAGTGGTCAAATGAAGATCCTACCTGTAGACTTGGTTTGCCAGTCACACATGTCTGTTGAGAGACTAGAAATACCAACTGTATCTGTGCTGCACAGTTAAGTACAGTTTGTCAGATGATTGACACCATCTTAGAGTTTGCAGTATCATCCTTCCATTTGTTGTCCATGACACACCGTGACATAATATAATTATTCATATGAGTAAATCAGACCAGTTAATTTGCAATGCTGCCCTATAAATTGACCTCAAATCTCCTATAAGACAGACTTTGAGGGCCTTCGCTGTCTGTGTCTTCAGCAGATGTGTAATTCAATAGCACACCATCAGTCTGATAGATGTGCTAGCCTTGGTGACAGGCTCTGGCCTGATGAGTGACCCAAATTCACACAGCAGCCTGCCTCAAGTTAGGCTGCATCTGACTCTCCTTTAATCATTGACTTTAATCTGAATCTAATGTGGGGGGTTGTATTTTGGGGTTTTCTCCTCAGAGCAAAGTCTGGAGGAAATGAAGAAATTACTTCTTCTCTTATTGGGCTGTGCTGTCCAGGTAGGAGGAGTTGGAGGGGTGTGTGTATTTGTGTGTCACTGTGTGTGTGTGTGTGTTTGTTTTAAATTCAAATGGAAAGATGTTGTTTTAGCTAGCTCATAATTGAGGATTAGAGGGGGGCCCCTGTTTCACCTCACCAACAGGATGTCCGCCCCCCAGGCTAGGCTACACCCACTCATTAAGACCCTAATCTACTGTACCCACTCATTAAGACCCTAATCTACTGTACCCACTGTGTGTTTTCAGTGTGAGAAGAAAGAGGAGTACGTGGAACGCATCCAGACCCTCGACTTTGACACGAAAGCAGCAATAGCTGCTCATATCCAAGAGGTACAGTATCTCCTTCCACGTTGCGCTTGTCCCTGGTCTGTGCGTGACAATGACAGCAGTGGAGTCGGCAAGACAGATCTGGGACTCAGGCTAGCTTGTTCCACATTCAGTAACATGCATGTTTCTCTTATGTGGAAGTATTAGTCATTGAGGACATGACAAGGGCAGGCTAGCCATTTGCAAACTGTTTATAGCGACATGCATCAAACTGTGTTGTGATTTAAATTATTATCCTTTTTAAAAAAGCATTACAAATATTACATTTACAATAATCCGTTAAAGGTCCTATATAATATAGTAATATATAATAATAATAAATAATATAGTAATAAACAACAACATAATAAATCCATTTGGCATGTGTGAATACATTTTACATGTGGGTGGTCCCGGGAATCAAACACACTACCCTGGCATTACAAGCGCCACACTCTACCAATTGAGCTACAAAGGACTAAGTGGTTAGCTTTATACCACATTTATCCCACATTTATTTATTTAGGAGAACAATAATACCTTTCATTGTATTTAGTTCATATGAGAAATTCCGTAATTATTTCCCTCAGGTAATAGAAGTTCACATGGAACTTAAGGTCATAGGTCATTTTGTAATTTTTAATAGGATCCAATTTAGCTAACGCCGTAACGCTAGCTAATCTTCCTGGGGTCCAACACCAACTAGCAAGACATTACAAACAACCACAATCAAGACTTCACAAACATTCAACAAGTAGACAATACAGATCATTAAAATACCTGACAGGAAACACATTTAATATTCAGTTGATGCTTTCTATTTCCTGTCTAGTCATATGGTCTATCGCATTAGATGTTCTTTTATTTTCTTCTTGAAGGTGGATTTACTTTTTGCCTGAAGAAATATGGATTGGTAAAGAATTCCATTCAGCTATGGCTCTATATAAAACTGTAGATTTAAGGCGATTTGTCCTTGGCTTGGGTTGTTTTAGCTGCCATGAATTTGCCTGTCTGGTTTGGTGGTTATGCGTGTTGCTAGTATGTAATAACTGGACTGAAAAATTCAGTGTGTTTTTTAAAAATATAACATTCCTAAAGAAAATCAGAAGAGTAATTTGTTTTGAACGTGAAGCCATGAGAG